>NW_015174361.1:82743-92375 GCF_001447785.1 Gekko japonicus
TATTATTATTATTATTATTATTATTATTATTATTATTATTATTATTATTATTAAATTTATACCCCGCCCTTCCCCGTAGGGCTCAGGGCGGCTAACAAAGGCAAGAAAAGACTTGCAATAAACAATAGAAAACACAAACCTATTTATTAGCAGTAGCCAAACAATGTACCAAAAATTTAACCTGTTATAATTCTGCACCTTGTTTGTTTGACGTCATATAAAATAAACTATTTTCACTGTTCACTCTGCCTGGTCCTCACACCTGTTATTCGGCCAAAAGGGAGGTCTAAAGACCTGGAAGGGTGCTCTGGCCCTTCTCAGAGGAGGCTGAAACCAGAGTGATGGCAGCGTCAAGTGATACCCCACCTGAGCCGTGACAACCACAAATTGTTTTTGAGGAGGAAACAACTCCACCAATTAAAATAGCCAACATAATTCAACAGCTAGCACAGAAAGGCGTGAGATTCTGTGTCCTGAACTTTACCCATGTGCATACTTTGAAAATATGTAAAATTAACCTAGATCTTGTTTCATTTCAGAAAAAGCATATAAAGAATTCAGAGAAAGCAGATCATACCCATATACAGTCACACCCACAATCCACTATCACACATGACCGCTGTGGGGTCTCAAAACCCAGCAAGCACCAAAGCTCTTCCCAGCTGTGCTCTGCCATGACCTGACTGCATGTGCTGTTAAGGCTGACAGGAGGCATACAGGGTTAAGCTAGAGCCGAGCACATTGGAATGCAAAGCTAAGATCAATCTGCAGCATTATCCCTTCCCTCCACAGACTCGTCTCCTCTAATCTGGTCTCCTGGCCATGGTAAGGCCTTCTCTATGCACATACAGTTACCCCGCTTTATAAGGGAGTGGTCTATGCCCTGGGGATGGTGGGGGGCCTGAAAAGGAATGGGGCTGGATATGCACCCCCTTGCCCAGCTGGCACAGAGTTTCAGGCTTGGGTATCACCAATATGCTGACGACACCCAGATGTACCTGCTTTTGGATGGCCGCCTGGATGCCGTCCCAGAAAATCTGGCCATGGGTTTGGAGGCTGTGGTTGAATGGTTTAAAAAGAGCAGGTTGAAACTGAATCTGACAAAGACGGAGGTTCGGGGCTCAGGTTCAGCTTACCAACCCCTGACAGGGCACCACTGGCACCAACACAGTCCGCCAGGAGCATGGGTGTGACCCTGGATTCCTCCCTCAACATGGAGGCCTAAGTCACACATACAGCCAGGTTGGCATTTTTCTGTCTACGCCAAGCCTGGCAGCTGGCTCCTTTCCTGTCACGCTCCAACCTGGCCACAGTAATCCATGTGACAGTCACCTCCAGGCTAGACTACTGTAACTCACTTTACACTGGCCTGCCCTTGAGACTGACCCAGAAGCTCCAACTGGTTCAGAATGCGGTGGCGCATGTCCTAACAGGAACATCGCCGACTGTACATAGTCAATCGCACTGGCTTGTTGGAGCACCAAGTCAAGTTTTGCCCTGGCCCCGACCTGGTGGAACTCTCTGCCAAATAACATCAGGGCCCTGCAAGATCATATGCAACTCTACAGGTCCTGCAAGGCAGAGATGTTCCACCAGGCTTTTGGTTGGGGACAGTGACGGTTTACATAATGACTGGCACCCTACCTGGATCCTCTACTCCTTATGTACTCCCTTACCTGCGCTTGCGAAGCACCCACACACCAGATGTGGGAGAGAAATACAAGAAATTTTAACCACTTGCTTTAATTACTGAATAATTTGCTGGATATGGTTTTTATGTTTTTTATGTTTTTAGAATTTGTATATTGCCTAGAGCCCCACAATTGTGGAGATTAGGTGATTAATAAATATAATGTAATAAATAAATAAATCCAAGGTGCAGGAAAGCTTCATATTACTGACAACAATTGAGCTTCCAGCACTGTCCCTACATGTTCCCAGCAGATGAAAGAAACAGGCAAGACCTCACAGACTGCCAATGGCCCTGTTTCAGCAAGTCATTGAATTTTGTGCCACACTGCCGTCGGCTCTTTAAGGACCTTCGGAAATAAGGGGCTGGGAAAAAGAACTTTAAGGGGACACTATTCAATTCTTTATGAATCTTGTATTAAGATTTCCTTTTTAAACTTTCGCATCTTTTACTGTTCTTTCCTTAATCTGACTTTTTTAGCTCATCGGTTTTTAGCAGGTTAAATGGAAAATTAAACCAACAATGCCATGTTTGGTGTAGTAGTTAAGACTGCAGACTTTAATCTGGGAGAACTGGATTTGATTCCCCACTCCTTCACATGCAACTGCTGGTGTGACCTTGGGTCAGTCATAAGTTCTTTCACAGCTGTTCTCAAGGGCAGTTCTCAGGAGAGCTCTCTCACCCCCACCTACCTCACAGGGTGTCTGTTGTGAGGAGGGGAAGGGAAAGGGGTTGTAAGTCACTCTGAGATTCCTTCAGGAAGGAATCGAAAGCCAGTCGAATCCAACTCTAGGCTGCGGTGCTCATCTCCATTTCTAAGTTGAAGAGCCACCGCTGTCCAAAGATGTTTCCATGGTCATGTGGCCGCCATGACTAAACACTGAGGCGCAAAGGACGCTGTTACCTCCCCACCAAAGCGGTACCTATTTATCTACTTGCAATTTCTTGCTTTCGAACTGCTAGGCTGGCAGGAGCTGGGGCCAGAGACGGGATCTCACTCCATCACGTGGCACTCAGGTCTCAAAGTGCCAAACTACAGACCTTCCAGTCTGCAGCTCAGCGTCTTAACCACCGTGGCCCTACTTCGGGTAGTGAAGAGTGGGGTATAAATCCAACCTCTTCTTCTTCTTCATGTGGATTTATGAAAAACAACACAGACATTTGGAATAATGAAACTAGAAAACACAAACCTATTTATTAGCAGTAGCCAAACAATGTACCAAAAATTTAACCTGTTATGTTTCTCTCCCATGATGAAAGATTAAAATCAGTAACACATCTACCACTAGCAACAATAAAGTAGGAGTCAGAATTTCAGAAAGAGAGGCCCAGCCTTTGTGCTTATGGCCCTTGTCAAATCCATCTGATACAAACTCAATTTTTTCTTCCTCGAACCATTAAATATCAGTGGCCAGGGGCACAAAATGGGAAGCAGAAATGAACAGGAGGGTAGAGAACTCACAGTTTTACCTTTTGCACTTCAGTTTCAAAACATCTGCTAACTTTGCTAAACTATATTGCAGAAATATATTGCCAAGCTTTGTGTTTAAAAAAACAAACCAACCACCAAGTCGATTATATACAAACTCAAAATCTAAAACAGAATAAAAACAACATTTGCATCTGATAGAATGAAGGAGGGAGATTACGATACTGGAAATTCAACTGCAAGTCATCATTTTAATGGGACCTATCAGTAATAATCATACTTTGGGCGTGAAGAGTAAGAGCTGTAACCGTACTGGGCATAATGCGGCTCTCTGTGTTGCTGGTAGCTGTTACCCCAGCCTCTTTCTTGCCACTGACCAGATCGATAGCCTCCATGCCGGTCATATCTCTCCCCTCTGCCTCTGAACTGTCTGCCATCTTGGAACCTGAAGGAGTGGGAAACGAAACAGCTCACGTTTTAGCAATGTGGTCATACAGCACCTTCATGTTTCTCAAAGCACATCACATCTATTGTCCAGCTAATACCTGCACCAAACCAACTGCCCAAGACCCAAGGAAGTGTCCCAGGGACACTAGTTTTAAAGTGAAGATCCCTCCCCCTCAAGGAATTTCGGCCCACTCGAGAGGGACGGCAGCCTTCTGGGAGAAGTCTTTGGAGATTTGCACTGGCATCAGTATACAAATTCACCAAGCACAGCAAAATAGCTCTTCAGTTCAAAGCCGATGCAGGATTTAGGCTCACAGTTCTATGGTAAGTCGCATGCAGGCCACCAAAGGGGAAGCTGCTGCTTTGCTACATTCCAGGAGTTGAAATTGCTTTGTGGACCCTGCTCCATCCCACCCCATAGACAAGGAAATTCTCTTACAGCTGATTCTTACGCTGTTATTCTAGAGGGCAACCTCCCCATCTAGCTGAGCATTTTGCTTTGGACAGTACGCCTAAACCCATGAGAAGAACAGCCAATGGTTCCATTCTAGTGGAGTGATCAACCTCTTATAATTTTCCCCTAGTTTGTTTTCTAAAGGATGACAGGAGCTGATGGACTCTTGATTATCTGGCCTGGTTTCTCCCTAGCTGTGATGAAAGCACTATCAATTTCTAATGCACAACGTCCTTTTCTGTCTCCCAAAGTGCCAGTAGGCAAGATAAAGCTTAAAAGCTCTGGGAGGGCAGCATGTGCAGCCTGGAGTAAATAATAAAAAGCATGACTTCGTTCAATATACATCATCTCCCTCTGCTAAGTACCCAGGGGTTTGTACCTACCAAAAATATTCAGTCACAAAAAGTCAAATGAAATGCAGGCCAGAAAATGCAGAACACGTTGAATGTGATCTAAGGATGCTAATGAAATATTTTTTTGGACACTAAATATTTTTTTGGACACTAAACATTACACACAATGTTTAGTCTACCACTCAGCATGGTCAATTTTCTGTTAATAATTAGGCCACAGAAGACAGGATCTTCAGTTTATTGAGGCAATGGATTGGATCCCTTTTTTCTGCTGCAAGAAAAATCACTTTGTGACCAAGCAAGCCGTAGATCACCCCCAAGGCCGTTCTTTCAAGAGATTCAATTCATTCCTTTTGGCATAAAGAACACTTTGTCTCAGTCCTGCACAGAATGCAAAATCACTCATGGCTGCAATTTAGAAGAATTCTACAACTCCCTTTTTTAAAAACTTACCTACTGGGTTGAAGAAAAATTATTCAGGGAAACTCACTCAGTGTAGAATGGGCAAGTCCCCATAACAAGATATCTAGGGTCTGGTTTGCCAACCCAAAAGCAAGAAGATACTGTGGAAAGCAGTACCTGTAACCAAGGTTCTAATCAGCAGACTGTTTTTGTGGAGATGACGAAGTGGTATTCTGGCTTGCCACCTACCAGCTCCTCTTCAAAATAAAACTAGCTGCTGATCAGAACAACGCATTGGAAAGATATTTCCCTCTGTAAAAACAAGAAACCTATTTTAACAAAATAGAACCAGTACCGATCTCTATATCGGTGACCCCCTGATCTGCTTCTCCAGTCTCCTATTAGGGGAGGTGGGTCTGTGGGGCGTTGAATGTATTTCTGGTACTCCTCATCTTCCAACGTAAATCGATTGGCAAACATCTTTTCATAATTCTGAAGGATCTCAAGTGTGGAAGGCACCTTGCGTTCTCTGAGGAAAATATAAAAACAAAAAAACATCGTCCTGGTATGACAAAATGTTTCTTATTGATGTCAACTGTGGGACTAAAATTGTTGACCAATTGGATTGGCAGGATGGTGTATAGCAAGAGCAGCTTTTCCTGGATACGTTGGCAGCTGTTGCTTTGTCATGCTCTTGCATGTGCCTTCAGTAACGCAAGCAAGGATTTCAGTGACTGTGGACAACACACCTGTGCAGCCATCCATGGCTTATTCCTACACAAACCTCTCTATCTAGTGCGCACCACTGGTGACCCTTCAAACTGATGCATTCCACCAGCTGTCTTCTGAGGGATTAATGACCTCACTACAGGTTGGTTCTAGTTGGGTTTTTTCCCCACTCCATCCCACCCGTTTTATTACAGACCTCTGTCCCTCATGGATTTTGTAATCACAGGTCCTATGATCCCCACAGATAACTTACTGGGGTAGTCCAATGAGAGCTACCCTCCCTTTTTCACCAGCAGAAAAGTTGGTTGGATCCAATCTCATGTCTGGAGACACTTCTTAGGAGTGCTGAAAATCGTTTAGACAGGCAGCATCAGTTCCCAAGGTGACCACAGGACCATTTCTTCCCCACTGTTGCCCCTCGTTTTGGAAACAATACTAGGACCCACAGAACATTCTTCTGAGAGGCAAAATTGGTGTTCAGACCACAAGCAATTATCTTCCTTTAAATCACCTTCAAACCTCTGGGGGGGGGGAATTCTCCATCTCTAGCCTAGTTTACTGTCCCAGTCAAGTAGCATTTCCAATAATTGTTGGTGAGCCACCAGGAATGGCCAACAGTCTATATTCAGTGATATTCACAAATTGATTTTAAACTATTTATTAGGCTTTTATCCTGTCCTCCTTCCAAGGAGCTCAGGTGGTGTACATTGTGTGCGTGTACATTATGCATTTCTTTTGATCCATCGGGGATTTTAAAGTATCTTTGATCATCCTGCTCTTCCATCTGATCTCCACACCATAGGACCAAGGGGGAAAAACTGGGCCCTTTCCTTGTGGACAATGTCTTTTTATGGTTTCCCCAGTGATAGCATTGAGACTCACTGACCTACTCCGCAATGCAACTATAGAGGCATAAGTCCCCCCCCCCCAGCTTTGTACTACTCTTCAATAGGTCTGGATTGCCCATTGTGTGTCCACAAGTTCAACCGATATACATTTGTGTTGATTTTCTTCATGAAGGATACACTGCAGTTAAAGCAGGCAGTCACCAACAGTTATAGGGGCAACAAATTGTTTTGAAAGTTAATGAACAGATCATTCTATTTGTGTTTAGGTTTTTGCATTGATTTATGGGCCTGCAGCCCCCATTCCCTACAATACCGCCCTATGACTCCCCACCAAAAGAAAAAAACTCAGAGCCCAAGAGGGAATGTCACCTGTTTAACCAGTCTTCTACTACAGGAGGTTGATCTGCAGGGCGGTGGACATATTTCTGATATTCCTTGTCTTCTGATGTAAATCGATGTGTAAACATCTCCTCGTAATGCTGAAGGGTATCAGGAGTAGAAGCCATTCTGAAATCTCTGCAGATACAAAAAGCTACTTTGCCAGCCTTTTAAAAAGTCAACTATCTGTGTAAATCAAGAGCCAGTGGGAATTGTTGGAACCTTGAGAGACAGTAGCGAGCACAACCACAGAATTGTTTCCATGGGGGCAAGGCCAGTCACAAAATTATTGGGAAGTCCCCAAGACCTGTTTTCCCATAAAACAGAGGCAGCTGCTTCTGAACGGGCACTCCTATGTCAATGTGTGCTGTCTCCTGAGTTCTCCAGAAGCACCTCATGCTCCAAGAAGGCAGAGGAAACCCAGGATCAGCTCTTTGTATTGAAGAAGGAACACTGTACTTTCAGTTTCTGAAGCACTGCACAACCACAGAGAGGTCTCCATGACCAGAGACAGAATAGGCAAGCCAAAGGTGTGCAGCTGTGACACTCTTGCCCAAGCCAGTGATCTCAGAGCTTTACTTGTCAGGTTACAGGTAGGAACCAAGGTGAAGTTCCTCCAAGAGGAGTGTGTGTGCGTGTGTGCGCACATGCATGTGTGGTAGTGATAGTGGTGGGTTCCAGCACAAATGGTGCAAATGCACTCCTAACAGATTAACACACATCCAAGCGCAAAAAGCACTCAGATGCAAGATACAGCTAACTGAGGCATCTGTATTTAGTGGTCAAGCATCACATTCCTTTCAAAACTGTTGTGAGCAGGGTTGCCAACGCTGGCCTGGGAAATTCCTGGAGATCTGAAAGTGGCACTTGGGGAAGGTGGAGTCTGAGGAGCAGGACAACCTCAGCAGGGTAGGAGGGAGAAGCGATACCACAGATTTTTGCCCTCTCCAAAACTGCCACTTCATCTCTGTAGATCAGTTGTTATTCCAGGACTCCAACTGGAGATTAGCAATCCTATACGTGGTTACCAAGACAGTGCCCCCTCCACATACACATAAATCTTTTCAGATGTATGAAAAAAGCAGAGATTCCATATTGCCCACACATGCGTACACACACCGCCTCTCCAGCAGGCAAATACCACCCGGTTTACTACCAGCCATGCGACCATCTCACTGCCCAATGCGGGGGTGGGGGGGGGAATTAATCCACTCCCCAGCCCCAGGCCTGACTCTGGCCAGCCTTCAGTCCCGGTCTCCGAGGGAGGGAGGGAGGGAGGGAGGGAAAGCCAGCCGCCCCGCGCCCAGCCCTCGCGCCCAGAGAAAGCAAAAGGCGACGCTCCTCACCCGGGGTCCGGCCAGGCCTAGTCCTCGACTCTTCCCTTTCCGCGCCGCGGCTCCCCACTTCCGCCGCCGGCCAGCCCCGCCCGCGTGGGCGTGGCCTTGCCGGCGGTGGGCGGGCTTTGCCGAGGCTTAGGCCTTTAAAGAGGGCGGTCCCGGTCTCCAGAGGGAGGGAAAGGGGCGCTGCGGCCGGGCGGATCGGAACGCGTGGCCGCCCCGAAAAAGGCGGGCGGGGGTTCCCTGCGTCCTCTGCCCCTCAGGCGCAGTGCCTAGGCGTGTGGCGCTCTGAGCATTTGACGACGGCTTTTGCCTCAGAAATAGCTCCTCACGTCGCTGTGGCGATGCCGTGTGCTGTAGCCGCTCAGCGGGAAGGCGGGTTGCCGGCGTCAGCACTTTTACGTTCAGAGTAATTATGGATCCCGAATAAGCCCCGTCTAATTGAGGGATGCCAGCCTCCCGGTGGGACCTGGGGCTCCCCTGGAATTACAGCTCATCTCCAGCCTATAGAGCTCAGTTCCCAGGGAGAAAAGGGGTGCTTGGGAGGGGTGGACTCTGTGGCATTGTGCTCCACAGGGGTCCCTGATCTCCCCAGGCTTCATCTACAAACCCCCAGGAGGTTCCCAACCCGGCTCTGGCAACCCGATTTACCCCTGCCAGAGGCAAGGGTGCCCTGGCGACCTGGTGGCCACCATCCTCTCTCTCTCGGGCCAATCAAAGGGAGACTGAATTTCATTTATTGAAATATTTCCGCAGGACTTCCGGTCATGGCCGCAGACATGTGCCATGAATCGCTTGATGGTGCAAGCTCCCCCATGAAGCCCATAGGCAATTGGCTTCTAGCCAGGGGGCTTTGGAGAGCCCTCCCTCCCTCCGGTAGCCAGTACAGGGGGGCTACTCTCTGCCCTGAAGGTCCTACCCTGATTCCCAGTATTGGATTAGAAGTGACCACCGGAACAAGCATTTGGAGGTTTAGCGATTTTTTTCTGCTTGGCGTGATCCTAGGGGCCATTTTAGGACCTGGCTGGATGGATTCAAGGATTGATGAGTGAGTTGTCCTTGAAAGGAAACACTAAAGCCTAGAAGTGGAGTCCCTCCACTACAAGCGTACAAACGAGGTGTTGAATCTCCAATGACTCCAAAATAAATCCACGTTTAAAGGTTAAAGCAAGATTTATTCCAAAGCGTTTGAAAGAAGCAGGAACAAGAGAATTGTTAGGAATGGGCTCATGCCCCAGAGGGTAACATAATAAAGGAACTTTGAACTAATTTATAACCAATAGATCCCTTTCCCGCCAGCGCGAATAAGGAAGACACTGACAGGTAATTACATGCAAATGTAACGGTTTGCCTTTCTCAAAACAGACCCTTAATTCACAGGCGAAAGACACTACTAACGAGCAAGCAGATAACAGAGTTTCACTTTCCCACACCAGCTGGATAACCTTGAGCTGTTCCAGGCACCTACAATACAAGAATGTGAAGAATACAACAGAATGCAAGGGGGGGGAAGGGAACACACTCAGGGAACCAGAACACATAATGGCAGCTCGCTGACATACTGC
>NW_015174361.1:93054-110513 GCF_001447785.1 Gekko japonicus
TCTAAGTTTAGTTTTTTGTGGCTGGACTGGCAAGCTAATCGAACGGTTTCTTTGGAGTAAAGGGTTCGCTACCCTAACTTGCTAAGAGAAAGGTTAGAATCTCTAATGAGTGTGTTGTAATTGCAACAAAAGGAAATACTTTTTTGAGCTAAGGAAGCAAAGATCTCCCAGGAAAAACGGAACTTGGTTCATATCATGAATGGACCGATCCGGACTTATAGAAACTAAAAGATAATTGAAGAAAGAAGATACATCGAAGACGGAAGAAGAAAAACGTGTTGTAATGTTCTTACTGAGGGAACATTGGTTTTAAAAGATGCCTGGGGGGGGGGAGTAAAGCGTGGCGATGCAAAACTTTTCTTAAGGGCTGTAATTATTGCGTTATAGCTGTTCAGTCAGATAAGCAGGTTTTGTCAACAGAAGCGATGATTGGCGGGCACTCTTCATGTTTGAAAGCAAATGTATAAGAGTTAATAACTATGTTTTAAGCATTGTATAACCTCCATTCTTGGGTTTTTAGTTAGGTTTTTTTAACTTTTTCCTATAGATTGTAGATTTTCCCTCCCCAATTTCTGTTGTAGTTTTGTAGAAATGCAAATAAAAAATTCCCCCCTCGGGGGGCTTAAAGAAAAGAAAAGAAATATTTCTGCACCACCTTCCTTCACATGGTGATATCAGTTGCAAGAGTTAAGGCTTTATTCTGATGTACGTGTTTTAACTCTGCTTTAAACTGTATGTTTATATTTGGTAAGCTGCCTTGGGAATTGTGGAAAGGTGGTATTATTTTTCACTGAGACTTTTAAATAAACATAGTGAACTGGAGGCAGTTTCCAGTTTTCATACATTGCCTTCCAAAAGTACACTTTTCTTCACAGTGACCTTTAAATGTTAACCATCTGGCTTTTTAAAATGCTTTTGTACTGAAGATAATTTAAGTCTGTTAAGTCCACGCTATTTCTTAGCGTCTCAGTGGTATCAGAACCAGTTTCTGAGCTAAGCATAAAACTCCAACTCATTTCCAGTTCTCCCACCCAAACTTTGCTCACTTTTCTGCCATGTATGGGCAGAGTTGGCATCATAGCTGCTTTTTGCAGGCACAAGTATTTGTTAATGCTGGCATCTTTTGATATTTTCTTATGCTTCTGTAAATCACTGTGTCAGGCATGTGTCATTCTTCCACCTGAAAATATTTACTTTCAGAGTTGCAAAAGTAAGGATTATCTGCCCATAGAGAAATGAATAATTTCTGTTTATGCATTTGGGTTCTGGGCATGATTCCCGAATTGGAAAAAAGATAATGAAGAGATGCAACAGAGCCCTGACCTGGATAGCCCAGGCAAGCCCAATGTCATCAGATCTCAGAAGCTAAGCAGGGCCGACCCTGGCAAGTTCTTGGAAGGGAGACCTCCAAAGAATACCAGGGCCGGGACACAGAGGCAGGCAATATCAAGCCATCTCTCTGAAATTTCCTAGCCCCACTAGGGGTCACCAAAAGTCACCATGACTTCCAGGCACCATAGTTCAAAAGAATCTATTCTTCGGCGCTCGGCCTTCCTTATAGTCCAGCTCTCGCAGCCATACATGACTACTGGGAATACCATTGCTTTGACCATGCGGACTTTTGTTGGCAGGGTGATGTCTCTACTTTTTATCATGCTGTTTAGGTTCGCCATCGCTTTCCTCCCAAGGAGCAGGCGTCTTTTAATTTCATGGCTGCAGTCACAGTCTGCGGTGATCTGGGATCCCAGGAACGTGAAGTCTGTCACTACTTCCACGACTTCCCCTTCTATTTGCCAAGGAGTGATGGGGCCGGATGCCATGATCTTAGTTTTTTTGATGTTGAGCTTCAAGCCCACTTTTGCGCTCTCCTCTTTTACTCTGAGCAAGAGGCTCTTTAGATCCTTTTCACTTTCAGCCATTAGAGTGGTATCATCTGCATATCTGAGGTTGTTGATCTTTTCCCCAGCAATCTTAATTCCCGCTTGTGATTCATCCAGGCCAGCATTTCGCATGATGTACTCTGCATATATATTAAATAAGCAAGGTGACAGTATACATCCTTGTCGTACTCCTTTTCCTATGCTGAACCAATCAGTTGTTCCGTATCCGGTTCTAACTGTCGCTTCTTGGCCCTTATACAGGTTTCTCAAGAGACATGTGAGGTGGTCTGGTACTCCCATCTCTTTAAGGACCTGCCATAGTTTGTTGTGATCCACACAGTCAAAGGCTTTAGCATAGTCAATGAAGCAGAAGTAGATATTTTTCTGGTACTCTCTTGCTTTCTCCATAATCCAGCGAATGTTGGCAATATGATCTCTCGTTCCTCTACCTCTTCGAAACCCAGCTTGTACTTCTGGTAGTTCTCTATCCACGTACTGTTGAAGCCTAGCTTGTAGGATCTTGAGCATGACCTTGCTAGCGTGTGATATGAGTGCAATTGTGCGATAGTTTGAACATTCCTTGGCATTGCCCTTCTTTGGGATTGGAATGTATACTGATCTTTTCCAATCCTGTGGCCACTGTTGCGTTTTCCAAATTTGCTGGCAAATGGAGTGCAGAACTTTAACAGCATCATCTTCTAAGACTTTGAATAGCTCAGCTGGAATACCATCACCTCCACTAGCTTTGTTGTTAGTAATGCTTTCTAAGGCCCATTTAACTTCACATTCCAGGATGTCTGGCTCAAGGTCAGTGATTATACCGTCGTGTTTGTCAAGGACATTGAGGTCTTTCTTGTATAGTTCTTCTGTGTATTCTTGCCATCTTTTCCTAATCTCTTCTGCTTCTGTTAGGTCCCTACCGTTTTTGTCCTTTATCATGGCCAGCTTTGCATGGAACGCTCCCTTGATTTCTCCAATTTTCTTGAAGAGATCTCTAGTCCTTCCCATTCTATTGTTTTCTTCTATTACTTTGCACTGTTCATTCAGGAAGGCCTCCTTATCTCTCCTTGCTGTTCTCTGGAAATCTGCGTTCAGTTGGGTAAATCTTTCCTTTTCGCCTTTGCCTTTCGCTTTCCTTCTTTCCTCTGCTATTTGTAAAGCCTCATCAGAAAGCCATTTTGCTTTCTTGCATTTCTTTTTCTTTGGTATGGTGGTGATTGCTGCCTCCTGTACGATGTCACGAACCTCTGTCCATAGTTCTTCAGGCACTCTATCTATCAAATCCAGACCCTTGAATCTATTCTTCACCTCTACTGTATATTCATCAGGGATGTGATCTAGGTCAAACCTGAATGGCCTCATGGTTTTCCCGATTTTCTTCAGTTTAAGTCTGAATTTTGCAATGAGTAGCTCATGATCTGAACCACAGTCAGCTCCAGGTCTTGTTTTTACTGACTGGATAGAGCTTCTCCATCTTTGACTGCAAATTATATAGTCAATCTGATTTCGGTGTTGCCCATCTGGTGATGTCCATGTGTAGAGTCGCCTCTTAGGTTGTTGGAAAAGGGTGTTCGCTATGACCAGTGTGTTCTCTTGACAAAACTCTGTTAACCTTTGCCCTGCTTCATTTTGCTTTCCAAGGCCAAACTTGTCTGTTATTCCGGTTACCTTTTGACTTCCTACTTTAGCATTCCAGTCCCCTATGATGATGAGGACATCATTTTTTGGTGTTAGTTCTCGGAGGTGTTGTAGGTCTTCATAGAACCGGTCCACTTCAGCCTCTTCTGCATCAGTGGTTGGGACATAGATTTGGATTACTGTGATGTTGAATGGTTTGCCTTGGAATCGGACCAAAATCATTCTGTCATTTTTGAGATTGTATCCCAGTACTGACTTTTGCACTCTCTTGTCGACTATAAAGGCCACACCATTTTTTCTACGAGTTTTCTGGCCACAGTAGTAGATATAATGGTCTTCTGAGTTAAATTCGCCCATTCCTGTCCACTTTAGTTCACTGATTCCTAAGATATCGATGTTCAGTCTTGCCATCTCATTTTTGACCACGTCAAGCTTACCTTGATTCATAGATCTTACATTCCAGGTTCCTATGCAGTATTGTTCTTTGCAGCATCGGACTTTCCTTTCACCATCAGACACATCCACAACTGAGCTTCCTTTCGGCTTTGGCTCAGCCGCTTCACTCTTTCTGGGGTTACTTGTACTTGCCCTCTGCTCTTCCCCAGTATGTGAGCACATACACACACACAAAAAAAACCCCTAAAAAAAGATATGCAACAGAAAGCCGCCTTTAAGGACAATTAATTATATTACACATCTGAATTGGAAGAGGTTGAATTATCCTATTACTAACTTCTGAGACATGGCAGAGTTAACTGCAGCAAGATACAGATGACTGGAAGACCAGAGAAGTAAATCATGCAGAGGCATAGCAGGCAGCCTCATTCTGTAGATGGGTGATTTGGACTCTTAGAGGCTCCCAAGGCAGGGACGTCAAACTCATTTGTTATGAGGGCCGGATCTGACATAAATTTTGCTTTGTCAGGCTGGGCCATGTGTGCCATAAAATATAATGCCAGGTACCGGAGATATAAAGCTCTGAAGTACCTCTCTGGATTTCTGTGGTTCTTGTTGTGAAACTGAGATAAATAAGAGGTGATTTGATTCCCCACTCTTCCACTCTCAGCTGCTGGATAACCTTGGGCAAGCGATAGTTCTGTCAGAGGTGTTCTCTCAAGGACAGTTCTCCCAGAGCTCTCTCAGCCCCACCTACCTCACAGGGTATTGTGGGGAGGGGAAGGGAAAGGAGTGTGTAAGCTGCTCTAAGACGCCAAGTGAAGGGCGGGGTATAAATCCAATCTCTTCTTCTTCTTCCATGCAAATATTTGTTTAGGAAAGCATGGCCCTCCTACTTTAGATAGCAGATTTTGGTGTCAAGTATTTAAGATTTGAAATATTTTTTGCAGGTAGGTGGAGGTGAGAAGAAACATTATTTATATTTTCTGTCTCAGGTCCTAACACTTCTCAGGCCAGTCTTGCAGGCAGCCTATTTCTGCTTGAGGGCTTATTAAGCCCCCCCCCCCCGAGCTACCACTGTTTCATCAGATGTTGGTATCTGACATACAGTCTCCTTAAATTGGAATGTGGAACATCAGTATTCACACCTGTATTATTTGGAGTACCTGTATGCAGACCAAGAACTCAGTAGTGCTCTCGCACAACTTTTTGTCATTTGAGTGGAGCTTGTGTAGGAGGGCTTCTCATTGGATTCTCTCTTAACGTTTCCTTATGATACCAGATGTGTTGTTTCTGGTAGACCGAGGTTTTCTGAAAGGCAATGACAATCAAAGAAACATTTTATCTGAGCCCTGTTTTATGATGTGGCACTCCTGTGTCTTAGAGTACTAGGTCTTCTGGCATCTCCCCATTTTATGAAACTTCTTAAAGAATCATTTAGACACCTCCTGTTTTTGCATTTATTGGACCCATACACAAACATACTGCTTTTAATTTGGCACAATATTAAGGGCAGGTTCCTCAATATTGATAACTTGAAAGTGAGAAATGTTTACACAGACCGGAACAATCATAGAGATTAAAAGGACAACTAACCCAAAAAGCCCAACCTTCTATTTTCTTAGATTAAATTATGCCCTGTAGCCTGGTATCATCTGAAGATTGCACAAAGATCTGTGTAACCTCTTTCTTGTAGATTGTGTATGGTGGGGAGGGGGGAGTTATATGGCATTTTGGAAGTAGATTTTAAGCAGATGGACAAAGCAACAGGAAGGATGAGCCAGACATACACCAGATGGACATCATCATATTGAAATACTTGGGTGAAGGTTAGTCTTCTACTTGGGGGGGATCAGTACTTTCTTACAGCAAATTTTAATGAATAATCTTGATAATGATAATGACATTATTTCTTTTATGAGCAATACAATGAAAAAAACATGACATAATCATAGAATGACAGTGTTACATTGCTTTCCCTGTATATCAAAGGCTGTCACAGGGATAGTTCTTTGTTACATCTGTGAAAAATTGATTTGGGATTAGAAGAGAAGAGGAAGAAGAAGAAGAGATTGGATTTATACCCCACCCTTCACTACCCAAAGGTGTCTCAGAGCGGCTTACAAACTCCTTTCCCTTCCCCTCCCCAGAACAGACACCCTCTGGGGTAGGTGGGGCTGAGAGAGCTCTGACAGAAACTGCTCTTTTTCAAGAACAGCTCTTATCAGAGCTACGGCTTGCCCAAGGTCATCCCGCCAGGTGCAAGTGGAGGAGTGGGGAATCAAACCCAGTTCTCCCAGATTAGAGTCCACACACTTAACCACTACACCAAACTGGCTCCACCAAACAAATGTATACTACATGACAAGTCTATACAGTTTTATGTATGCAGCTCCATCAAGTAGCAGCTTTTGATACAGCTGTTTTGTGCTGGACCACAAAAGAGCAAACATTTTATTTTAAAATAATTTATTCTCAGTCTGTTTGAATCAAAATGTAAGCATTATCTAACAGGGCTATAGCAACGAGTGATTCAGGATATGTGTGTGGTAAATCTGTGAGCCAAACTCATTGTGGGTTTTCCAGCTGTGTTCGAGGGAGCTCTCTGAGAGCTGTTTAGGGTTTCTTCAATCAGATCAGTAAGAGCAGAGAAGCTTATTCGCCACATCTAGTCTCCCCTGTGCAGTCTGTAGCCACAGGGAACCACTGGGTGTGACCCAGGCAGTGGCAGCATAACAAGGTGTGCCACCTGAGGCTGCCACCCCTGGCTAACCCCTTGCTTCTACCCCCTGCTGCCTCTTGCCATCCCCACTGCCCAGGCGCAGCAAATGCTTCCTCCCCCCCCTTGTTCCTCAGGCAACTGTAAAGACAGTGTGGCAGGCCATGCATGTCCACTAGGGATTCTTGAACTCTCTAAGTTTTGGAAGCCCTGTCTGGGCACATGTGGCTTTCCATACTGTGATTGGTGTTCCAGTGTCTGTTTAGGGGTGCAGTGGTGGTGGTGTGGAGGGGGGGGGGTGAAGACTGCTGCCTTACAAAATCCACTGCCTGAGATCACTGCCTCACCTTCCTAAAATTATACAGAACCTTTTTAGATTAGTTGCAGGTGTGCTGTCCTTAAAGGAGTCAGATCTAACTAAAGTATTTCTCAGGTTTTCCCCCCTCTATGCTAGAGAATTGGAAGTCACGCAATTCTTCCTGTAGGAGCAGAAAATCTACAGGAAGAATTGCATGTGGCTTCCAATTCTCTAGCATTTCTAATCAAATTAGAAGATCAACCTTTAGACATTGGCATATAGTTTCACATATTCCAGGCTGTCAGTTGCCACCATATATAGGTTTACGCAGAGGAAAAAACCTGAGAAATACTTTAGTTAGACACAGGGATTCTGTATAATTTTAATTTTACTGCAACCTGTTCCACAAAGAATGCAATCTACCTTTCTGTTTGTCCATGGGGGTTAAAATATGTCGGCATGACAACTAGGGCAATCAGGACTCAGGTACTGGAACACCGGTCAAGAGTGAATAATGCTGCTGAAAATTCACCAATGTTTGGGCATTATATGCAAGCAGGTCACAATGTGAATGAAATGAAGTTTATAATTCTATACTGCCATCAAAAAAAGCCCTTTCAAATACAAAACCAATATTGAACAGATCCTATTACAAAAGGAAACTAGATTCATTTATGATTTAAAAACATATCATCGTTATGGCATGAATCAAAGTATGGATTTTGCATCTTATATCAATCAGTACTAGTTTACCAAGGACCTGTGCAATTGTAACCTGGTACTCCTCCCTAAATATTTTCACTCTAGTTGCTAGGTTCTAATTGTTTGCTCTAAGTGACGACAGTCTGTCTTTCTTGTTGCTTTTTTGATTTCATTAGGGTTGTGTGATCTTTTACTAATTTTCACCTGTGCTGATGCAGCCTGACATTAGGTATAAATGAGGGTGCAGCATATGGTAGGATAAGGACCCATAATCCTTATTGACTGATTACACTGGCTTTGTATGTGCCTTCTACAGAGATTGGGGTGAGTTCTCCCTGCAGCTCCATATTGTGTAATTTATATATGATGTATGAGTGTTCATTCTCAGTTGTGTATGTTTTGAATGTGTATTTAGTCCCCTTATAGCCTATTGCTTTTGAATAAGAACAACTCGAAACGCAGCAGCCAGCATCCGGACTACACATCATGGCTTTTTATGGCTTATGGAACTTCTGAAATGTCCACTCTATGATGTATTGCACGTCAAATTGGACTTTGATATACTACAACACTACTGGAGTGAGACACAGTAAAATACTTGGGACTTTATTTTTCTTTCCATTATTATTATTCCTTCTGTATCTTGGTTACACCTTGACCAATATTGTTATATAATTATATTTTTGCATTATTGAATTATTATTACACATTTCATATATTGGTTATCTCTAGTCAGTGGTTTTTGTGCTTTGTTCCCATCTGGAAATATGGCAGCCTCACCTAGCTAAGGCCCTGGCCCTGCAACACGTTCAGGTTCTGGGATAACAAGCAGCGGTTCCTTGGCAGACGTCAGTATGGAAAGAATTCTTGGAAGATAGGAAATTTGAATACTGCCTAGGTAGAGCATCTTACTTATCAGCAACCATTTTACAAAGGCCTTGCAGGTAAGCAGTTGGAGATTGAAAAATGAAATTGCCAGTTTCATAGGGCCATTATATATAACTTAGTATATTTTGGGGGGGGCTGTCAAGTCACAGCTGACTTATGGTGACCCCAGAGGGTTTTCAAGGCAAGAGATGTACAAAGGTGGTTTGCCATTGCCTGCCTCTGCACAGCAACCCTACACTTCCTTGGGGGGGGGTCTGCCATCCAAATCAGGGCCGACTCTGCTTAACCTCCAGGATCTGACGAGATCAAGTAGCCTGGATTATCCAGGTCAGGGGTAGCCTTTCGAAGTACTGTATTAAATTCTGGTCATCTTGTCTCAAACAAGGGCATCATGTTACTGGGAAAATACAGAAGAGGGCAGTAAAATTATCAAGGGATTAAACAGCACATTCTTTGGGGGGGGGAAGCTAAATTTTTATGGCTTTTTAGTTTAAAAAAGGGGACGGGGTGGAGGTGTTTGAGGTTCACATCCTGAACACTCCCTGTTTGAACTGCTGCCTTCGGGCAGAAGATATAGAACAATTAAAGCAAGGACAAATAGATTAAAAAATAGTTTTTATTTGAGAGCTATTATTGCCTTAAATGCTGTATTAAATTGGAATTTGGGTGACATTGGTGGTTTTAAGTTGTTATGTGAACCTTAAGGGAGTTATGGGACAGTAGTGAATGGTGTGTGAGTGTATATGAATATTGTTGTAGATCACCGAAATGATTGCATCTTTAATTTCGTTGTACTATGTACAATGACAATAAAATATATTATTATTATTATTATTGTAACATTATAAAAGAGTGTGGGAAGGGAGATTTTTCTCCTCTTCTTGTGACCCTAGAACATGGGGACACCCAGTGGAGTTCAGGACAGACCAAAGAAAGTGTGTCTTCACACAATAGTTAATTAACTCATGGAATTAGTTGCCACATTATGTGGTGACAGCCACTAGCATTTTAAAAAATAGATGGAGAACAGATTTAGCAATGAGTATGATACCTAAATAGAATCTCCATTTTAGTGCAGACTGCCTCTAAAACGGGTACAGTGGATATTCTGCAGTGAATGGGGCCTTAGGGCTTTGTGGAGGCATCTCGATGGCTTTAAAATGTGTTTGTTGTACTGAGTGTGTGTGTATAAGTGTGCATAGACTGTGGACCCACATGAAAAGTCGATAAGCATCTAGGTGGTCTTTAAAGCAGCATCAACAGGAGAGGCCGGCATTTGCAGCCTTTCCCCCACCAGTGCTGCTTCTTGCCAGCCCAGCTACCTGCAGAACATTCAGCCAGCTGGGCTGCTAAACTGTTTTGTTCAGCTCCCGCCTGAGAAGGTGGGGTCAGTCCAATAGCCACCAACCCTCAAACAAACAGATACAGTAGTCCATCATTGCTTGACCCGACACTGTTGTATTCCCATGGCAGTATTACTTGTCTAGTTTCTAGTTAGGTTTCCCTTGCTCGAAAGCCAGTTGAATCCAACTCTAGGGTTGTGGACAGTTCTCATCTCCATTTCCAAGCCGAAGAACCAGTGCTGTCCGAAGACATTTCCGTGGTCATGTGGCCGGCATGACTAAACGCCGAGGCGCATGGAACGCTGTTACCTTCCCCCTGAAATGGTACCTATTTATCTACCTGCAGTTTCTTGCTTTTGAACTGCTAGGTTGGCAGGAGCTGGGATCAGAGACGGGAGCTCACTCCGTCATGCAGCACTACGGTCTCAAACTGCTGAACTGCTGAACTTCCAGTCTGCAGTTCAGCGTCTTAACCACTGAGCCACCATCAAATGCAGGACTGGCAAATGTGTCTCTGGTCCTTCTGAAATACAGTCTAGCTTTTATTAGATGAAATTGGATTGTGAATTTCTCATGCCACAAAAGAAATATTTTAATCAGACGTTGCCAACATTTCTTTTGAGAAATTGAGATAAGGAGTTACAGATGGTGACAAGAAACTGAGAATTCAAAACACCCAAATGACATGCAAATCGATATGTGGGAAAAATATTTTGTAGAACAAAATGGTTTTGTGATTTTAATTAGCTTGGAGAATTATTCTGCTTTCCTCCAAAAGTGTGCAGCACGACCTTTGTGTTACATATACAACTTTGCCCTGGCTGCCCATCTGTCTAGCATTTTATCCTGCCCTTCTTTCCAGGGCATTTTGCCCCTGCAACACCTCCTGTGAGGTGGGTTAGACTGAGAGGGCAGCTGGCCCAGGTGACCTGTTGAGCTTCCTGGCTGACTTGGGATTTGAACCCAAGTCTTCCTATTCCTAGTCCAACACCAACACCAATCATGCTGGCTCTGTTTTTCAGTTTCTGTTCTTGTGGAACTGGAAGGAACAGAAAGACCATTCAGGCCAAGAACCTAAGTCACGACTCGGCTGTGCTGGTACAGCCTATGCTCAGCATTTGCACAAATGTACCCCAGCAGCCTTACGAAAGGTAGCAATGCTGCCTTAGTGGAAATGACAGAGCCCACAGATGGGCCCACACCCAGGTAGGAACAAGGAAAAACAGGCTGCCCTTTGTAACTGGAACCACCAGACCTGGAAGTGGCCACTCGCCCAGGCACCTTTGGTGAGTAAGAATCACGATGGCCAGGCAGGGAAACTTTCAAAAGTTAGCTCTTGTCTGTCTTCTCTCTCACTCCTCGCCTCCCAGGTTAGACTGCAAATTACCTAACTAGTGTTAATAGTGTGAAGATGCAGGTATTAAAATTGTTGGCTAGGTAACTTTAATTGACCCCCCCCTCCAAAAATTGTTAAGGCTGCCGGTTGACCCAGTCTTAGGAGGATTGCTAATTAGGAGACCAAGAATGGATGACTGATGTTTCATGAGCAGGAAATGGCCACTAATAGATGGAAATCTCCCTGTGTTTCTGAATGAGATCTCTGTGGGGGAAGTGACCCCCTCCTGCAGCTGAAGGGAGGGGATAAGAATGTATATGTGCAACTGCAGTTGGCCATTGGGAACAGGGGGAAGAAAGAGTTTCTTGATGGAATTAGTTGAAACTGAAGATAGGCCATCTGGGAGGCTTCTGACTTTGTTCTTGGGGAATCTACCTTATAGGACCTCCTCCCTTTCCATTCTGTCTGCATATCTGTAAGTAAGACAAAGGCATCAAGTCTCCAGTCTGCCTCCATCCAAAGGAAACTAAACCCAGTAGAACTGTCCTAGAACTCCTGACTACCTGGGGAGCCTGTTACTGTTATGAGTCAGTCACACTTGTTATACCCTGGCCATCTGCCACAATGCGTTTTCAAGTGCCCAACAAGTGGAAAACTTTCACAGTCTGACACCCCAGTGCTTCCCTTATACACCCTGCTTGCTGTTTCCACTCTGCTCTACTACTACTAAGCAGGGGTCCTTTCTTAGAAAAAGAGCTAGGGGGACTCATTAGCATAACTCATTAGCATATGCCACACCCCCTGACATCACCGGATGTGTGTCATAAGGCAACACCCCCTGACATCACCGGAAGTGTGTCATAAGGCCACACACCCCACCCCCAATGGTGCCAGCTGCCGCCGCCGGCCTTGCAGCTCCACTGCCGAGC
The DNA here is from genome assembly GCF_001447785.1 of Gekko japonicus. NCBI lineage: Eukaryota > Metazoa > Chordata > Lepidosauria > Squamata > Gekkonidae > Gekko > Gekko japonicus. Next base: position 105,184 of record NW_015174361.1, read on the forward strand.
CCCATGAGGGGCCCGGTGGTGGACCTGCAAGGCCGGCGGGAGTGCAAGGAAGCCCCACGAAGGCCCCAGGCAGGCAGGGGTGGGGAGAGGCAGGGAGGAAGCAACTTACCCTCCCTCTTCTCCTGCCTCCTCCTGGCTGAATGAGGGCTGGAAAGGGGCGGCCGGAAGCAGGGGGCGTGGCTTAGTCATGTGCCCCGCCGCCCCCGTACCTCACCCGGGGGAACTGTGTTCCCCCACGTTCCCCCCCAAAATGACCTCTTCTACTAAGGTATATCTCTAGAGTCCAAGAGAGCTGGGACAGGGACAGCCGCACAGTGGATTCAGAGGAATATATGAAGCTGTAGAAGCTAACATACCAATTCAGAGCATAGTACATTAGAATTAAATTTGTTTAAGGATACACCTATGGATAAAATGTTCTAAAAGTCCCTTTCTGGGAAAGAAGAACAAATTAATTGTAATTAAAGAAAGGTAGGAATGTTTTATGAAGGATGCATTCTTCAGAAAGTGAAGTAATCGAACCAGCCGCTGATTCCAGAGTGGCTTCATTGATTCCTGCAGGACTGGTGTGCAGAATCATGGTTTGGCCTTTTAATTCTCCTTCAAATGGGTATAATGACTAAAGCTGGAAGTGGTTAAAATATAATGTGAAATCTGTAAATGTATATTTGACTATTGAGTATATAACATTCCTGATGAAAGAAAATCCCTTGGACTACATTTGCCTCAAATGTCAGAATGGCACAGCTGCTTATCTTGGAAGGCTTTTCAAAATTTGCATGAGATATTTCAAAACATCTCAGTGTTACAGCTACTATAGCACTTGAAAAGTTCTTAGCATGATGCACACAGAAGGATGTAATTCCATCTCAAGTCTCCGATGACGCTAAACGGCTTGAGCTTCACTGGAGTGGTCTGTGATATCACTTACCTAGATGGAATTTCATTCTTATTCTGTACAGTTGCCATAAAACTCCTTATGGTGAGTGGGGGCTTCATTTTTTCTCTCCCCCTTTTCACCTGTTCCCAGGCTGTGACAGCATAGCATTCACAACATCCTTCTTTTCTTTTTGCCATCAAGTCAAGCTGACTTATGGCGACCCCTAGAGGGGCTTGGAGGCAAGGAACATTCAGCATTGGCTTGCCATCACCTGCCTCTGTGTCACGACTCTGGTATTCCTATTGGGTGTAAATAAGAAGCTGGAGACTGACCAGTTATGAAGGTGCACAGAGAGTTTATATGGTTATAAAGGTGAATATATACAGAGATATTTACAGGCTATTGAACAGCATGTCATGCCTTAGTCTATGAGAACTGAGTCCCCCTCCATCTTACTAAACTGATAGCTATTATGCTAAACCTCAGCCAATCTCTAACAGGGTGATGTAATCACTAGCTCTAACAAGCCCAGAAAGAGCAACACCTGCTAGAAAATACCTGGCTGTAATTACATGATTACTAGCATGACAGCTAGGTCTGACAAACAGATCAAACTGATCTATAGTACCTGATTGCTACTTCTATCACTCTGAAATATATCTCAATAATTCCTTGGAGGTCTCCCATCCAAATACTAGCCAGGACCAGCCCTTCTTAGCTTCTGAGATCTGATGAGATCGGGCTTGCCTGGGCTATCCAGTTTGGAGCTGCAACATCCTTATTTTCAGTGAAGTGCCCCATCAAAAGATGTCGGAAAAAGAAACAAAAATTATTGTGTAACACCCAACTAAATATTGTTACTGCTAAATCATGAACGTAAACAGGAAAAAAATTGAAGGTTCTCTTGGTTTAGTACTTGCCGTTCTTCCCCAACGCTGGCCCTTTTAAAGAAACCCATGCCCATTGGGCACCATTCTTCCATCTCTGGCTGTGCCCTTTCTTTGCATTTAAATTCACCTCCAATGTACTTAATTTTTTCAAAACCAATGGGACAATAGTTCTGTGCAGTGTTCATGCCAAAGCATTGGTGCCCAATGTGTCATGTGGCTTCTTACTCTAGAAGTGGGACTGATGTAGGACTTATGGTCACTACCACCCATTCTCAGCATGCCACCAAGAGGTCTGTAGTCCAAGCAGCACATATAGCTGTTTAGCACAGGTAGCAGTGCACTTGAAAGATGCTTGGGGAGTGCAGAGACATCCAGAAAAGTTCTTTATTTAAATATTTATATCTCACCAGTAAGTAGAACATCAATAATAAAATCTTGAATTTCCCCTTCCCAACCTAATAACATGTAATAAAATGCCTGCAACCTACATTATTAAAAGCTCTAGTAAATGAAACAGCCTTACAGCCCCGCCTAAAAGTTTCCAGAGGTGGTGTTCTCCTCACCTTCTTGGGGAGCCCATTCCATCAAGTGGGAGCAATCACAAAAAAAGCACAGGCCTTTATCAACACCAGGAGGGCCACTTTTAATGGGGGAACAAACCAGAAGGAGGCAAGCTGAGTACTGTTGGTGTCATGCTGTCAAGATATTGGCCCCTTTAAATTCCCAAAGTCTCTGCAGGAGTAGCACATAGTATGTTTGTCCATAAGAAATAGCTAGCTAGCACATTCAGCCCCTGCACCTGAGACAAATCACCGGCTAGGAACATTGCTCGCATCTAGTGTAATGTATTCAGAAGCTGCCCTGAATGAACGTGGAATCATCTCATAGGGAAGCTATGTTAAGCTTCGTCTTGGCCAAGGATTCGCGCCAAGACTAATGCGACCAATCACATTCAAACAGACGGGAAGCGGGAACGCTTGTGATTGGACTATATGCGCTCAACCTGATAGGTTGATATCTGTATAGGAGGTGTGGCTACATTAGCCCGGAATGTTTAAATACCGAGCAGCTGCAATGGAATAGCTGTTTGGGCTATCGAATGTTGTACCGTGTTGGAGAAGTGATCATCGAGCTGAATAAACCTGAGTTTTTGCTGAAATCACTCTCTGACTATTTGTTAAGCACCAGACTTAACATCTAGGAACTGTCAGAATGTCAGTATGACTCGACAAGATCTATGACAGGACTAGATCTAAGTCAGCCATGTGCTTGCCTCTGTGACGTAATAATGAATTGACAGCTCGTCTGCTGTCAGGAGGCAAGGCAAGCCACAAACAACTGGCTCAGGGTCACAGATAGAGCCAGGGACCCTGCTGGAGTGCTCTTAATTACTGGAGGCTGGCAAAGATCAGATGCCCGGAGAATACGTTCCAGGACTGGATCAGCCAGAGAAAAGAACTTTGATACTTGGCCCCAGCCCAGTTTCTGCACAGCTGCTTTGGGCAACGTCCCAAGGGATAAGTATTAGTCTAGTTAGAATAGCTTTCTGTTTATTTGTTTGTGTCTTGCTCACTGAAGTTTCTCCCTAATGTGTATGTTTTTAAATGTTTGTTTATAATAAACCCAGGGCTATTTTTGGGCAGGAACGCACAGGAACGGAGTTCCAGCTGGCTCCCGAGTTGGCCACACCCAGCAGGAACTCATTAGCATAATAGGCCACACCCAACAGCAGAAACTCATTAGGACTGGCTACATTAGGGGTGTGTGGCCTAACATGCAAATGAGTTCCTGCTACAAAAAAAGCCCTGGGTTTTGACCACAAACAAGGTAAACAGAATAAGAAGCAAAAGGTGGGTAGAATTTCTGCTGTTGGGTGTGGCCTATTATGCTAATGAGTTCCTGCTGGGCTTTTTCTACAAAAAAAGCCCTGAATAAACCTAAATGTTTTAATTGGAGTAGTCACTAATCCTTATCACTTCCAAAAGGTACAACGGAGTTCTCTAACGAGCCTCCTGCTATAAATCTTTCAGTGTGCTGATGAGGACGACCCTGGGAGAAGGTAAATTCATACCCTGTAGGTCTCTGGGAATGGCCCAGGCTAGGGCAATAAACTTAGAGGCGGCAGGCTAGTGCTGTAATACAGGGTCAGGGTCGTCACATGATGGCAGCGTCGTTATTGATGTTTTGCATTGGTAAAAGATAAAAGCAGCATCGAAACCCACTGTTTAATTTGGAAACAGTTAAAAGATCAAAATAATTACAGCAAAAAAAAATTTTTTAAACAAGCTGGGTAAGAGCTGGATGCATCAGCCACTGGAAAAGAAATATTGTTAAAATAAGGATTTAGTGTACTGAAAAATATTTAGATTGCACGGGACACAAAAGTTTAATTTTATTTGTAGAAAGTTAGTAAGGTTAGGTTAGCAGCAGCAATAAGAAAAGAGCACGAAATAAGAAAAGAGCAGCAGCAATAAGAAAAGAGCACGAAAATGCATGAAATTGAAGTGGAACTCAGCCGAGAGGCTGGAGATATTTTAAAGCATGACTTGAAGAAAGAGTGTGCGGGAATTTTAGAGTAAATAAAGCTTCAGTTAGAAAGCAGCCGGAAGGAAGATAACATAGGATTAAACACTTCTAGAAATTCAGAGCAGAATGAGGAAAACCAATGGACAGCTATGTTACAGAGTTTTTTGACCTGAACTTCCTCAAGATGCAGATAGAGACCAAGGCAGAGAATTGGGAAAGGAAGAAGTTTCCTAGTTATCAACAAGGACAAGAGGTAGCAACGTTTCTGGCATTGTTTGAGGCAACATGCCAAAATTACAGCATTTCAGAGGATAAATATATGCAAATATTATGGTCGCATACCTCGGGAGGTCTATCACAGTTGCTGCAAGAAATGCAAACAGGCGGAATTAGTGACTATCAAACATTTAAGCGCCTGGCCTTGCAGAGATTCTCCCTAACAGAGGGAGAATTACCCACTAAGTTCAGGAAAGCAAGACCTGAGCCGAGAGAGACGCTAACAGCCTACATGGCAAGATTGGTAAGAACAATGGATCAATGGGCACAGGAAGCAAGGGTGAAAACCTTGCAGGACCTTAAGAACTTAGTGGTAAGAGAACAATTTGCTTTAACTGTTCCGGAAGAGGTGAATGTGTTGTTGCAGGCAAGAAAATTTCAAGACCTCATGGAGATGGCGGAGACAGCAGAGCAAATAATAACTACAAAGCGGATGAGTGCAAGCCAGACGTTCTTTCCCAGGGAGAGGGAAAGGAACGTGCAGCAGCAAGAAAGAAACTCAAGGGCAGAAGAACAAGCAAATCACCCAGGAGAAGTCTACTCGCAAGTAAGTGGCTTTGCAAACAATAAAAGGCATTCCGCTGATTTAATATGCTTTTTCTGTCACCAAAAGGGACACTGCAAAAAGAAGTGTGCACTATGGCTGCAGAAGGCTTCTGATAAGGCCAAGCTTCGGTTAATCCAGAGAAGTGGCATGGAAAGCAACAACAACCCTTCAGTAAGCCAGGAAAATCAGGAAAGTATTGATGACTGTGTTT
>NW_015174361.1:110544-114638 GCF_001447785.1 Gekko japonicus
TACAAGACCAGAAGCAAGTACATAAGTGGGAAGATCAAGTGTGGCCTCGGCCACACGGGCAGGAAAATGCAGGGGGGAGGCGTGCCTGTTTGCCCCGGAGCAAACTAACGCGTGACTGCGCGATCAGGCATCAGGTTGAGGTCCCGTAGAGCTCTCGTGGTTAGGGGGGAGGTGCCGATCACACAACGCGGCAAAGAAGCGGAGCAGCGCGGCAAGCAGGGTTGTGGGTTTTTAAAAAAACTGAAATATGCGCATGCTCCGTTGGGTGCTTGTGCGCATCCGTGGAGACTTAGAAAAAAAACCCTTTTTGTGAGGGGACATGGGCGGGCGCCAGAACTACCACCGGAAACGCGATCAGACGCCCGCCCTTGCCCCGCGGTTTTCGGAAACTAGTACCTCCGAGGTACTAGTTTTTTACCCCGCATCTTCAGCGGGAAGCTTCGGGTGCGCCATGGGAGCTCTACGCTTCCCAGATGTGGCGGTGAGATCGTGCCTGGAAAATCCGCCTACCTTCCGTCTCTCTAGCGTGCCTAATGCTCCGTGTGACCGGGGCCTGTATACAGAGAACCTGAGATTGGAAGAGACCAGGAATCAGTCAGGATTGGAACGGCAGTAGCCATGAAGAAATTAGAGGTGGTGAGCGTCAACCAGCTTATCCCTATAGAACAGTGTCAGTGGGTTGAAGAACTCAGAACTGAACCTGTTGTGATCAGTCGCCAGTTGGTGGTTGATGGCAGTAAGGATACAGGAGCGGACCTAAGCTCCATAAGAAAGGATCTTTTGGGTGATAATGTTCAGTATGTAGGCTTGGTGAAAGTAGACCCCTTTAAGAGTGAATCTAAGTTAGTACCTCTGGTAAAGCTCCAGGTAAAGTTTAGGAGCTGGGAGGGGGAGCAACTGGTTCTTTTGCATGAAGGTCCGAAACCAGATTTTGTGATTGGTGCTGACCTAATGTATAAGGCCTCAGGTGGGGGAGGGGTACAGGTAGGCCTCCTGGGAAAACAAACCCCAGAAACAGTTAAGGGTGGGGCAGAGGCTGAGGCAAGAGCACCAGGCTGGAACCAAGATTCCTAATGGGACAGGGAGGAACCATTCCCAAAATAAGATATCAACACAGGACCAACCTTAGAGTAACCTGTCGAAGCCCAGAAGAGAGGATACTGGGAGACACCCAAACTTCCAAGGAAGGCTTTGGGAGGTGTGGAACAACTGAAAGTACCCTAGGTGTAAAAATGTGTGGAATGAGGGTTAGCTCAGAAGAGGGAACAACTAGGAGAGCTAGGGAAGTCCCAAATAAAAGAAGAGCTTCGCAGAGGCCAATTTAATATCAAGGTCAGACCAAGACTCTGTAGACAGGATAATAGAGTTCTTGCATGGAGACCAGACTATGTAGCCAAAGGCAATACAGCACGGCAAGGCCCATTTAGGATAGGTCAAGTACTAAGTGGTAACAACTATCGGGTACATGAGTCTAGCCCAGGAAAGAAGCATAAGGTGTACCATGCAAATAGGCTTAAGCTGTATAATGAACGTTGTAGGTTAGAGACCATTGTAGGAAAGAAAGATCAAGAGAAGTGTGATTTCTTTAACATTGTCCTAGGAAAAGAACAAGGATGGATTGATTGATACAGGGTCAGGGTCGTCACACATGCAGGGTGTCAGCTAGCTGCCATAGAGGATCTGGGAAGCGGTTGATCCCCCCCCCCCTCAGTCATGGGGCATCTGCACATGCCCTCTCTTTCCTGTGTTGAATCATTGTCTCATGCATTCCTGTATGCTAACGCTAGGCAACGCTTATCTGCAAGATTAACAGGTGTGTGGGGAGAGCTGCTTTGCTAACTGTATAATGAACTGCACCGTGTGAAACTGTAATTGTTTAGGTTTTAGAGAACATTGCTTCTCAGGCTTTTGAGCGCGTAACCTGAAGTCTGCCCGCCCGGCGGGAATGGAGATTATTGGTTAATGCTCTATTTGAATGTATTATATTATTCCTTGCCCATCCTGGCCCAGGCATTCTGGACGTGAACTTGTTCCTGCTCTATCATGGCTTTAATAAAATACTACTTTGCTTAAACGTGTATTGGATTAATCGCTGTGAGGGGGACCGGACATTCTGTCCAGAATCCCTTTTTCCTTCATCGTTCTGAGTCGGCTGAAATCAGCATGAGCAGAACCGAGGGGGAAGTTCCAGTAACCACCGTGGACGATGGCAGCGAGACAGGGACCACGACCCCGGCAAACACGGCAACCCCGACAACGGTCGCTGGGGGGGGGCACCGTCCCGAAGTCTACTGCCCTTCACTCCATCGAAGTTGCCCCGCCGGGCATGGGACGACTGGACCCAGTTCGATGTGCAAGGCACCCGGGAGACGTTCTCCAAACGAGGGGGTGGCCTGAGAGAGAGCCTGTTCGAACAAGGACTTTACCCGGGTCCCGGTCTGGGTGCTGTGGGTGATCAGTTCGAACAGGCTGAAGAAGCCTGGGTGACAGGCCACTCCAAGGACCGAGCGAGCTGAGCGTACCCGACTGATGGCATGGAAGAGCGCGTGGACGACATCAACCGAACCCTGCAACAGCTGATGCAGACAATAGACGAGGTGTTCAATGCGTTCCCAGACTTGGTCGAGCGAACGATCGAGACCGTGTTGGACCGGCGGGGGATCCAGCCGGGGGGCCCGGCGGCACCTGTGCTCCCACCGGTAGGGCAGCTGGCGCAACCGAGGCCCCCGGCACAACCGGGAGTCCCAGCACCAGCGCCAGCACCTCCTCCACCCCAGCCGGGCCAAGGGCGGCCTCGGCCGAAAGACCTGCTGGAAGCGACGTTCGACGGCAACCCCGAGGAGCTGGCGTACTTCACGGTGCGTGTGCAGAGGTTTGTTGTGGAGCACAACCACCTATTTCCTAACGACAGCAGCCGGATTGATGTGATCGCGGCGAGACTGAGGGGCACGGCAGCTACTTGGTATGTGGGTCTGCATGACAGGCGTGGCCCCGAGCTGAGGGATCTGAGAGTATTCATGTGGGCGCTGAGGACCAGGTTCGAAGACCTGAACGCTGGCCAGTGGGCGAAGGCATTCTTGCGCACGTTCAAGCAGGGGCATCGGACGGTGTGCGACTACTCCACGGAGTTTCAAAACCAGGCAGCTAAGCTTCCGAACTGGCCAGAACACGTCCTGGTGGAGATGTACCAGGTGGGGCTGAACCCCGAGATCCGGGAAACGGTGCTACGATCGGTAGACCCAGTGTCGCTGATGGCGTGGACCCAAGAGGTGGAAAACGTGGAGAGCTGCCTTCAAACTGGACATGGCGGCAGGAGGGGGAAGGTGAGCCAACCCCCCCATCCAAAAGCAGAAGGCCCCCCGCTTGACCGAAGCGGCCTGGGAGCAACGGATGCGTCAAGGGCTATGCCTGAAGTGCGGGGAGTGGGGCCATTTTGCGGCGGAGTGTGGACAACGAACGCAACGGGAGGCCCCTGCAGCAACCAAGCCAAGACAAGCGACCCCAGCCAAAAAAGCTTTCGGGAAACCGAAGTTTGCGAAAGCCCTGCAAGCTGCGCTGGAGGAAGAAGAAGACGGATCCAGTGAGAACGAGGAGGAACCGGCGGGAAACGACCAGGTCCTGCCGTGAGAGGCGCACAGCGGCAGGACCCTCCTTTGGAAATGCCAAAAGTGGTGAGCGAACCCCCCTCCCTGTTCTTTGTGACTGTGTCTCTGATGAACCCTCTATTGGGAACTCATGTACGCGTTAAGGCGCTAATTGACTCGGGATGTGGGAGAGACTTAATTAGCCCTGCTGTAGTATCAGGCTTAAAAGCGGGAGTGAAAAAACTGAAGGGCCCACTGATTTTTACACAGATGGACGGGTCTCCCATGAAAGAGCCCTGCTTGTACGAGACTATGTCTTTGCGGTTAGGAGCAGGCGAGCACTGGGAGCAACGCTCATTTATACTCACCCCAGACTCTCGTTTCTCCCTGGTTTTGGGGGCCCTTTGGTTGTATAGCCACGATCCATACATTTTATGGGAAGAAGGGCGGATTGACTTCATGTCGCCCAAATGTGAGCTTTATAAGTGGGAGGAGGAGTGGGGTGGAATG
>NW_015174361.1:114674-120773 GCF_001447785.1 Gekko japonicus
CCCCATCCTCCTTCGGGTCGCTGTTAACACTTTCAGTTCATATGCTATAAATCCTCTTTCTTTCTTGCCATTTCAGGAGAGTTCCAGCTTTGAGAATGGTATTGAATTTCGATTTCGCTTTTATACACTCCCAATCTTTCCGCTGAAACCTCCTCTGCAACTGGCCGATGGGTTGTCACGCCTTCCCCAACACGCCAGTCAATGGGACGTCATCCTGGACTCAGTTTTCACACCCGCCCACTTGGGAGGAGCAGTAGTAACGCGTAGCCAAGCGGCAAACCTTCCAGCACCGTCTCTATCCACCCAACCAGCCAAACCCCCCCATCGCCATGGGAAATGCAATTCCTCTCACACTTCAAGGACGAGGATAGCGGATTGGGGGGGGGGTAGACGGCTTCCAGCAAGGACAGAATGGTTGCTGGTACAAGGATGGGGGACTATATGTGCCAATTTCCCTACGGGGGGAGGTCATACAGGCGGCCCATGGGTCTAAAATTGCGGGATACTTTGGATTTCTTAAATCCCTTCAGCTACTACAGAGACAATTTTGGTGGTCGCGCATGCGCAAGGACATGTCAAAGTTTGTGCAGACATGTCAAACCTGCGCAATGAGTAAACCGAGGGGGGGGGAACCCCTGGATTACTGCAACCTCTCCCGACTCCTAACAGGCCCTGGGAGGTCGTATCTATGGATTTTATTATGGACTTACCACCTAGCAAAGGGAAAACGGTGATTTGGGTAGTGGTGGACCTTTTCTCTAAACAAGCCCATTTCGTCCCGTTTGCCTCCATACCCAACGCCAAAATTTTGGCGAAAGCATTCCTGTCACAGGTGGTGAGACTTCATATGTTGCCTAAAAAGGTGGTATCCGACAGGGGTACCCAATTCGTTTCCAAATTCTGGACTGAATTAATGACTCTGTTGGGGGTGGAACGTGGACTGAGTAGTGCTTACCACCCAGAAACTGATGGCCAAACTGAGAGAGTTAATCAAACTCTGGAACAATATCTCAGATGTTTTACAAACTATCAACAAGATGACTGGTGTGACTTGTTACCCCTAGCTGAATATTGTTACAATAATTCTAATCACGCATCAATTGGAATGTCACCATTTAAAGCTTTGTATGGTTATGACAGCCCCCCTATGCCTTTCCTCGACGGGGGAAAAATGGAAGGGGGGGTGATGCAACCACATGGTGTAAGGGACTACAAGCGGCATGGCCTCATCTGTGTAAGACTCTTGATGCTGCCAAGGCAGCTTACAAAAAACAGGCCGACAGAGGTAGGGTGGTGGGTTGGGCTCTACGCCCTGGTGACTCGGTGTATGTGTCCACAAAAAATATCAAAATGTTAAGACCAAGCAGAAAGTTGAGTTAGAAATTTATTGGTCCATTTAAAGTTCGTAAAGTTATCAATGATGTAGCTGTTGATGTAGAATTGCCTAAGAATTTACGATCGCTGCATTCTGTATTCCATTTCAGCCTTCTGAAGAAAGACAATGGATCATGTGAATGGCATGGTGATCAAACGCCACCCATGCCTATCTTACTAGATGGTCAGGAACATTATGAAATCAAGTGTGTGCTTGACTCTAAATGCAAACATGGAAAATTGTATTACCTTGTTGAGTGGAAGGACTTCGGACCCCAGCACCGCGAATGGGTGGAAGAAGGGGATATTCAGACCCCTCACATGCTCAGAGATTTCCACGACAAGTTCCCGGAGAAACCGGGAGGTCTCCCGGAATGACCTGGAGTTCTCCCGGAATGCCCGGGAGATGGTCAATTGTTGGTGGGAATTGATTTTCGGGGGGGCAGTATGTCAGCAAGCTGCCAATGAATGTCATTCAGTGTATATATGAATCCCCTATATCCAGACCCCCCCCAATGTATTGTGCAAACTGTTCCTATGTGTTACTGCTTGCTAATTATGTAGAAATGCTGGCGCATGCGTGATATATGAAATGACTATGCTTGTTAGGGAACCGCTTTCTTCTCAAGGGCAACAGGTGTGAGATAAGGAGTTTTTAGCTTTTGTTTTAATTAGTAAGAACTGTGTGAACTGATAGCTGCTGATATCAGGGGCCGTTGCTTTCTCATGAAATGAGCGCGCAAAACTGCTCTGGATGTCAGGGCGGGAATAATGATCATTGGCTAAAAGTGATTATGTTTTCCCTTTATGTTGCTTGGGCTTCCGCATTATGTTATTCCAATCAGAGACCTGTTCAGTGATCCATGGCTTCAATAAAGTAACCTTTTCTATGGAAAGTGACTCCATTGATTCCAGGTGAAACCTGACAGGGGGACTGGCAGGGAGCAGCAAAGCCACGTAAGTGAACATTCTGAAAGGGCACTCCCATGGCCCCAATAATCAATCAGAGGAAAATAAATTAACTTTTTTTTACAGTAAGTGAACCAAACAGCAACTAGAACAAAGGAGCAAACTGCTCCCATGGGGTCTAGAAACATGCCCCGGCACGGAGCTATGGCCAGAATTAGGGCTCCCTCTGTGGGGGCACCTTGACTCTGGCACTTGCTTCCCACAGCTGCTTTCTCACCTGGCATCTAGTTTATATTGTTTTAAGTGCCCAGGTGGAAACGTTTCCCTCCAGGCCTTTGGTTAGGGATTCCCCCCCTCCTTGAAGTGATTTTATGAACCTTAATTAGGTCTTAATGGCTGTTACTGACTTGTTTAATGCTGCTTATTATTTGGATAAACTTTGGGGGCTGAATGAAGTTTGTTTCTGGGTTTCCTATACCCACCACCATTGTGGTTTCCATGGATCCTAAGGGGACCAGGCGTGTGGAAAGTCATTGCTTCTAAGTTTGGATAAGAGTTCAATCAGTGGGGAGGTATATGCAGCCAGATCCTGGTTTCCTTGGAAGTAGGGCATCGGGGGATAGGTTTTGAGATCTTGGAAGGCTGGGATCATTCTCAGCCATGGTTGGCAACTCCCGGATGGCAAATTCCTGGACATTTTGCGGGGTGGTTTCTGGGAAGGGCCCCATTTGGGGATGGGAGGATCTTAGATGGGAACAAGGCCATAGAGTCCTCCACCCTAGGGCTGCCAACCTTCAGGCGGTGACTGGAGATCTCCTGGGATTACCACTGATCTCCAGGTGACAGAGATCAGTTTACCTGGAGAAAATGGCCACTTTGGAAGGTGGACTCTTTGGCATTTTACCCTGTTGAATTCCCCCTCTTCCCAAAACCCGCCCTCCTCAGGCTCCACCCCCCAAAACTCCAGGTATTTCTCTACCCAGAGCCAGCAACCCTAAGCGCCCCCCAGTGCAGCCATTTTCTCCAGGGGAACTGACCTCTGTCAGGGGCAAGTTGGTTGTAATTCTGGGAGAACTTCAGGCCCCACCTGGAGGCTGACAATTTTGCCAGGCACCACTTTTGCACTCCTATGTAATTAGAGTTTTTTGGGGGGATAGTCAATCTCTTTCAGTACAAGAAAGGTTAAATGAATGAACCTGGTGTTCTTTTGCTGGTCATTTTAATTACCAAACAAACAAAAAGCCGGTCTCCCCCCCGCCCCCCGTCAGAGGAGTAAGAAAGGGCTTAGGGAGGAAGAGGACTCTCTGGGCTGCATACAGGGCAAAAGGCCTCTGATCTGCATGACCCCCCCCCCAATCTTGTCCATACAGATGGGCTTTCTCATTGTTTCAGAGAGACAGCACCCAGGCTGCCGTTTTTGGAATTGTCCTTTTCTTCAGTAGATACCACCTCACCATTTAAAAATGAAATTGAAATTGAAATAAGAGCTTAGAAGTGGCTGAAGTTTTCCCCCCTTACTACCATGGAAAAACAGCAACTGTTCTAAAGTATATATACCCAAGCAAAATAAAATAGAGACACACTTTTCTCCCAAGTGTAAATTGGAGCCCAGCAAGTATGTTGGGCCCAACAGAGGCTTTGCAGTCTGACTGTTGGGTGGAGCCAGCCAGGGATGAGGACTATACTTTCTCTTCTGACAGACACCAAACATACTCATGGATTGATATGTTCTGGATATCAAAACCCTTAATTATTAATCTAGAGAGTACGAAGGTACAACTGAAAACTTTTGCAGATCATAATTACCATATATAATATCAAGTGTCCTTCAGCCCTCTAGGCCGGTCGGATCGACAAAAATGGCCACTTTTCGTAGATCTCAGGTCAGAGGTCTGTCTCCCTTGATGAATCCAGTCGTAAGAGACTTTCTCTTCCTGTTGCAAGGAATGTCATCAAATCTCTTTCCCCACTGTAATGTACTCCGCCATGACCACGTGCGTGGCCGTTGGGCCATGCGGTCAGGCCGAACAGCAGAGCTTCGCTCCCCGGAGAACAATAGCCCAGCGGATCCTAGCCCGCACCTATCAGAGGGCCAGGTCCGCAGCCGAGAACCTATGGGACTCTCGGCCACTGTAAATAGCCTATAGAGAAGTAGGGGGTGTGTTTTGGTGGTGGGTAGTTCTTTGTCTTGTTCTATCTGAATAAAAGTACTTTGCTGAAATCACTCAACGCTTCTCAGTACTTTTCACTGGCGACGAAGGTGGGACTCTACCTTCCCTGAACTAGACCCGGACGAACAGCACGCACTGAGCTCCCGATCGAGACTGCCGACCAGCCGCCGCGCTTGGATCACCGCTCATCGCACCGCACATCGCTCCGTAAGGCCTCGCAAGCAATCTCCGCTCGCCATCTCACCTCGCCTCGCCTCACCTCGCCTCCCTTCACAGACGAAAACGCGAACTAGCGAAAACATGTCTTTTCTGGGCTCCGCCGCATCCTCATCTTACTCCTCCTCCTCCTCCGAGGGCATCGCTCGTTTCGACCTCTCCCGGCCCAAGCAATGGGAAACGTGCGTAGTGATCCTCGAGAACTACCTGAAGTGCCTGAAGATCACCGATCCAGAGATGAAGAGAGCCCATCTCATCCGTTTCTGCAGAATAGACACCCTCCTTCTCCTGCAGGATCTGATCGCACCCCGCAAGGTAGAGGAAGAGAGTTTCGCTGAGCTCGTTAAGTCCCTCACCAACCACCTCGCTCCTAAGCCGACCAAATTCGCGGAGCGAGTGGACTTCTTTGCGAGAGTCCAAGGCCCGGAGGAGAGAGCCGCCGAGTTCCTGGCGGGCCTCCGACGGGCCGCCATGCAGTGTGCTTTTCCCAGCCTAGAGGACACGCTGCTGAATCAGTTCATCATGGGCCTTCGAGAATCGAAGTTGAGGAGACGCCTGGTCAGGCAGGACGATTTGACGTTGGCCAAGGCGCTACAGGACGCAGCGGCCTTCGAAAAAGCGCATCCAGGCCACGGCGGCAATGCGATCCACCGCACACAAGCCATCTCGGAGTCGGCCGACTCCGAGGAAGACGAGGTGCTTCAAATTCGCCGCAAACCCTCGCAACCACACCGCTCGAGAGGGGCACCGCCAGCGAGGACGTATGAGCCAGCCCCACCAGGTGCCAGCTGTGGAGAGGCGCATGAACGCCGGACCTGCCGTTTCCGGGACGCCATCTGCAGGGCCTGCAACAAGCAGGGCCACATCGCAAAGGTCTGCTGAGGCCCTCGGCAGCAACAAAAGAAGTCGACACACCAGGCCGAGCCGATCCGCACCGTGGACCTACACTCCATCGACCTCCACGCCGTTTCCCACCAGCCCCAGCCCCAGATAGGTGAAGTGCTCCGGGACGGCCGAAACAAAGTCCATGTTTCAGTCCGCATAGAGGGGTCCCCCTGTAGCATGGCGCTAGATACCGGCTCCGGGTTCACCATCATTTCGGAAGAGACACTACGTAGAGTGTGTCCCAAGGGGGGGGGGCCTCTGCGCAAGCCACAGTTTAAATTGCAGGACTTTATTAAGAATCTGGTGTGTGGGGCTGGGGCAAGTTCATGGTGGAATTTCAGGATTTCAAGGGATATCTGGACATTCTCGTGGTGGGCGGCCAGCTTTCCAGCCTACTAGGGATGTCCTGGTTTAAGCCATCGGGGGGCTCCACCAGCTGCAGCGGGTAGACTTCATGGACATGTGTAATGAGTTCCCGCAGGTTTTCGACGGGTCCCTCAGCCGGTTCACTGGGACGCCCATCTCCCTCGACTTGGATCCCGCG
>NW_015174361.1:121581-125841 GCF_001447785.1 Gekko japonicus
CCATTACCTGTACGGCCGGCCTTTCACGGTCTTAACGGACCACAAGCCTCTCCTGGGTCTGCTCGCCCCGGACCGCCAGACCCCCCAGATGACCTCGCCCAGAGTGCTTCGGTGGTCCGTCTTCCTGGCGGGCTACAGCTACTCACTCCTCCACAGGCCCGGGAAAGCGATGGGGCATGCCGATGCCCTGAGCCGCCTCCCCCTGCCCTCGTCGGACCCGGACCCCGCTCCCGCCAACCTGATAGCGCTCCTGGAGACTCTTCCAGACCAGCCAGTACAAATACAACACCTTTAATTGGCATAAAATATCAAATACACATGCAGCATAGAGCCTCAAGATAGGCTGGAGGGGTATCACATTCCGAATTGCCTTAATATGAGCCTCTCCTCCTAGATACCTCATAAAAGAAATTTGCTACAGGTTCCAGAATTTCTATATTGTGCGAAGACAATAAAGAACTAATTTTATGCTCATCAGATTGGCCCAAAAGGGGGTCCAACACAGGTTCAATAAAAACAACACGGATGTCACAGTGGAATTTACAATACAATAGCACATGTCCAATGGATTCAAGTTCCCCCATCCCACAGGGGCACAATCTATCTTTATAGGGAATTTTGTTGAACCTTCCCGATAGAACAGCTGAGGGAAGGACGTCGAACCGTGCTAGCATGAAAGCCCTACGAAGATGGGGCTGAATCAGTCTTGCCAGGTATCCTGAGGAAATATGGCTAAAAGAAAGTCCCATACTCACAGGAGAGCAATGTCTGTGCGCAAGTCTTCTCAGGTCTTGCACCTCTATATCGAAGAGTCTTTGTTTGAGTAAGGCAAGACCAGCCAGTACATGTTCGGGAGGTCGCCTGACACACCGCCAAGGATCCGATCCTCTGCCGCGTCCTGGACTGGGTGAGAAGGGGGTGGCCTATGGCCGCAGCGGTGCCCGAGTTCGCGGCATTCGCCTCCTGCAAAGACGAGCGTTCGTCCCACAAAGGTTGTGTGATGTGGGGGGGCGGGTAGTGATTCCCTCCCCACTCCAAGACCGGGTGCTGGCGGCCCTGCACGAGGCACACCCAGGCGTGGTACGGATGAAGGCCCTGGCCCGGAGTTACGTATGGTGGCCGGGCCTTGATCGGGACATTGAGAGACAGGTGAAGCAATGCCAGCCCTGCCAGGCCTCCCGGCCGGAACCTCCCAGAGCTCCTGCAAAGGCTTGGGAGTTCTTGCATAAACCCTGGTCCCGGCTACATTTGGACTTCGCGGGCCCGTTCCAGGGACAATTTTTCTTTATACTGGTCGACGCCTACAGCAAGTGGCTGGAGGTGGCACCGGTGCCGTCAACCTCATCTAAGGCGGCTATCCGAGCGATGTGGCACATCTTCAGTGCCCAGGGCCTCCCGGACACTTTGGTTACGGACAACGGAACGGCCTTCACCTCGAGTGAATTTCAGGAATTCACTAAGTACTACGGAATCCGCCACGTCCAATCCGCTCCCTTTCACCCAGCGACAAACGGCCAAGCAGAGCGCATGGTGCGCACCACCAAGGAGGTGCTCCGCCGATTCGAGAGCCGCGACTGGGATTACAAATTGGCAGCCTTCCTTTTTGGCCAGAAGACCACACTGCACACGGAGTCGGGCCGCAGTCCCGCCGAGCTTCTGCTGGGTCGTCGCCTAACCTCCCGGCTCGATCGGCTGCACCCGGACCGAGCACCCGAGGAAGAACCCGCAACAGAAGCACCGGAGGCAGTGCGAGGATTCTTCCCCGAGGACCCGGTGTACGCGAGAAACTACGCCAAGGGCCCGCCCTGGATACCCGCATGAGTGGTCCGAGTGCGAGGGCCCCGGTCGTACGAGGTCTCCTGCAAGGATGGGCAGCTGCTTCACCACCACATAGACCAACTGCGGCGGAGGGTCCTCCCCAACGACCCCGAGGATCTGGAATTCCCGGAATCGCCCGAATCGCCCTCCCCAGCTCTCGAGCTGCCGATCCAGGCACCCCTGCCAGACCCCCTTGCCCCATGGCTCCAAGACAGCACGCCGCCTCCGCCACCGGCAGGGCCGATACCGAGCTCCCCGCCAAGACCCCAGGCAGCATCCGCGACCCCGACTCCTGAGCTCCGACGTTCCACGAGAAACAGGACGGCCCCGGCATATCTCCAAGACTATGTGTGTGGGTAGTCTGGACTATGGGGGGAAGGTTGTAATGTACTCCGCCATGACCACGTGCGCGACCGTTGGGCCATGCGGTCAGGCCGAACAGCAGAGCTTCGCTCCCCGGAGAACAATAGCCCAGTGGATCCTAGCCCGCACCTATCAGAGGGCCAGGTCCGCGGCCGAGAACCTATGGGACTCTCGGCCACTGTAAATAGTCTACAGAGAAGTAGGGGGTGTGTTTTGGTGGTGGGTTTTCTGGGCATAAATACCGGCTCGGTAGTTCTTTGTCTTGTTCTATCTGAATAAAAGTACTTTGCTGAAATCACTCAACGCTTCTCAGTACTTTTCACCCACCCAGGTCAAGGCAGCGTTTCCGGTCTCCAGAGACTGGTCTTCCTAAAGACTCTTGTAGCATTTGATACCTTCACATATATGTTCCCTGCCGGGAGAAGGGGGATGTTTAACCATCCCATTGTCTATCCTGCTAGCTCAATTAGCATTTGTAAGAAAGTGAACCTGGAAGGTCGTTACACACTGACTTCCTTTTTTCCAGCCCAGAGGAAAAAACCCAAAAGGGGAAGTTTTCCTGCTTGCCAATTTACCAGGAGATAAATGCATTTCTCCACGGGATCCATTATCCCATTCATGTCTCCAAAGATCATTATCTCTCCTTCTTGAAAATTTAAAATGGATTGGAAAACATTTAATAAACTCAGAGTCAGTTTGTCACTATGGCCGGGCACTGGTTGCCTGGAGGCAGCTCAGTCCACCCTGGAAAAATCCAGAGAAGGTAAACTACAGGGGGGCTCAGCCTGCCCCTATGCTTAGGTTGAAACAGTATTTAATAGACTGCAAGTAGGTAAATCACATGTATAGGGACAGTAAGTAATCAGTGCCTTAACAAGTACTTTCTGTAGGCTTCCAGTTCCGTCAACTGAAGCAACTGTTCTTTATCATTGTGTTTTAAGTCACACTGGACAAATTTAAAGAAGACATGAATTCTGAAATGTTAATAAAACTTTGTTCTATTTAACTCTTTATTACCGATGGTGTTAATGGATTTTATATAGCCAGATACTGTAGCTGTCTGTGTCTCTTGGAAAGTTGTGAAAAGACACCCTTTAAAGTCCTTAAACAGCAGTTGCAAATGTGCCATGAGGAGGCAAAGCTCTTTGTAACATAATGGATCTGTGACAGCAATAGTGTACATGCATGCATGCATGCATGCATGCATGCATGCATGCATCTATCTATCTATCTATCTATCTATCTATCTATCTATCTATCTATCTATCTATCTATCTATCTATCTATCTATCTATAAAGATTGTGTCAGGTTCAATAAAGCAGTTGCAGTCCACAAAGATTTATAAGAATAGATTGCTTTATTACAAGTCACTATTGATACACTTTCATGGCCCTTGTCAGGAACCAAGCATATACAGATATAGACAGTTCAAACAAAAAGGGTTAGCTAATGAATACAGTTCAAGCTCAGCAGAAATTGGAGCAGAAAAAAACCAAGGCGGGAGTTAGCCTTTCAACTGTTTGGTTCACATCAGCCAGATTGGGAAGGCTCCAGCTGCAGTTCTCACAGTCTTATCTACTACAAAGGCAGCAAAACATTCCAAGGTCAAAATACGAGGTAAAGTGCACAGGGAGGATGTGAACAGATTAATGCAGGCTAATCCCCCCTCCCCCAAATCATACAGCAGGCAGGTTACACAGAGCATACCCAGAATACAAATGGCAGTTTACTGACAGATTGGCCTGTCTGTAAAGTGTTTCAAGGAAACCCCTCTGCCCCGATACAGCTGCCAGACCCCTTCTTTCACATCTGGGTGCCTCCAGTCCACACCGATCGGGCGGAGGCAACTGCTAAGCCACCGGGAGGGCCAGGGCCACCCACCCGTTCCTCCCGCATCAGCAGCGTCTCCCGTCCCAAGGGACCCTCCTCGCCCCCGCTCGCTGGCTGCCTTCCTCCCCTGCGTCTCCTTCTCCGTCCGCCGTCGCCTGCGGGGGGCGTCTCGGCCGCCGGTGCTGCAGCAGCCCCCTCCCCTCCCCTCCCCTCCCCTGGCTGGGGCCGCTCCGCCGCCGCGCGCTCCG
>NW_015174361.1:126393-133208 GCF_001447785.1 Gekko japonicus
GCTGCTGTGGCCGGGGCAAAGGCCCTGGCGCCGGCTGTGGGGTGTGGAGATCGGTGAGCTCAAAAGTCGACCCTTCCCCGTTCCTCAGGGGGACTCGCTCCCCGGCCGGGCAGAGCGGAGGCGTGGCGCCTGGAAAGCGCCCCCGGGGGACCCTGCACGTGGGACCGGCCTCCTGCCTCCGTCTCCGCCGGGCGGCCAGGAGCGGGTGCCGGGCGGAGGAAGCCGAGGTCGAACTGTGGGAGAGGAACCGAAGCAGACCTGAAAGGCCGGAGGACTTGTGGGCCCCCCCCGCCCCCTCACGCGTAGGCGCATCTGCAGGGAGAGTCATGCTTGCGAAGAGCCCCAGGTCCGGTAGGGCTCCCCCCCGCGGAGTCCGCGCCACTGGGGGCCAACCCCGTCCCTGGGCGGGGGGTGTCGAGGGCCAAGGGAGATGGAGGCAGAAGGAAGAGGAAGGCGCCCCGCAAGACTGGATCAGCGGCTGCAGGGCGACCCCCCTCTGGTCCCGGCTTACCCCGATTCAGGACAGCCACGCCGAGGCACGCTTGGCTGGGAAGAGGTCCTGTCAAGCATTTGGGGGGGGGGGAGAGATTTACAACTGACTCAACCAGTCTCAGAAAGGCATGTGGACCACGGGGGCTGGGGTACCACACGGGTCCGTTGAGTACGGGAGGTCGGGCTGGATCCAAGAAGTTGCACTGCACAATCCAAGAGATGCGCCCTGAACCCCTTGCCGCGTTGCGAAGGATGCTGAGAAGCACACAGCTCCGTCCAGTGCCGCGACTGGCAGATCGGAGAGATCCCTCCAAGGGCTCAGCTTCTTTGCTGCCCAAGCAACTGTTTTGGTCACTGATGTTTGGGTCGGGATTGGTAAGGACTGCTTGCAGAAAGTTCACAAAAAGTTTGTAACTCACAGAAATATTTTTCATCTGCTTGTTTAACCACATGTACTTACTTTAGTACTGAAGTGATGACTTAGAATTGAGGGAGAGAGAATAAATGTTCTTCCAGGGTATAGAAGATTCTCTGTTGGTTGCCAAGTTATGGTGATTTTTGCTGCTTGCAGGCAACTGGCCATCTACTAGTGTGTCTCATATGCAGTTGATTGGAATGTGTGCTGAATTTGCACCCTGTCAGCTGGAACTAACCTATCCATAGTTGCGGTTCTGATGGGTGCAGAGCTCTCCAGTTCATAGCCTGATTCTGATTTGCCTGCAGGAAAGCCCGATTTCTGTTGAACTTCCCTTCAAGTCTTCCAGGGTAACTGGATTTCTCAAGTGGGCGAACATTTTGGAATCAGGGAGTGAAGTGTACACTTTAGGATTTTTAAATGGTCAAATTTTCCATCTGCAAATCCCAACATGTACATTTTTGGGATTGGTTGGAGTTGCCAAATTCTCAACTGGGCATTTCAGTTGTGCCTTTAATTGCTTGTAATTTGATATGCATATATTAGCTGGTGATGATTTCTGTGCTGTGAAAAGCTTTCCTTAGAAGCATTTTGCTGGCTGTTGTTGGGATTAGAGTGCTGGATGAGGCTGATCTTTGATCTGATCCTGTAGAGCTCTTTTATCTTCTTCAGTTTTGGCTGCTTGTTTCTGCGTGTCAAGCTGAAGGCGCAAGAGCAGGCCAGTCTGTGTTTTCTTGTTCATTTGATAGCTTAAGTTTGTAGGGGAAGTTTGAAATCATATTTCAGACTTTCTTTGTTTATGCCTTTGGAGCTCTTGGTGATACATCTAGTTTACTTCACTGAATGCTGAGTTCTTTACTGCATCCAATGTTGAATGTCTTTACTCGTACTTCACGACTGCATCTTGTCTTGTTTATTGAGATCTGAGGTGGCATAGTGGTTACAGGGCCCAGGAGACCTGGGTTCAAATGCTCACTGAGCCAAAAAACTTCTGGGGTGACTTCAAGGAATTCATTGACTCTTAACCTAACCTATCTCACAGAGTTGTTGTGAAGCTAAAATAGGAGGAGTGAATTGTGTATGTAGCCCTGTGTTCCATAGAAGAAGAGTGGCATTAAAAAGATGGATGTATTTTTAGATACTGTTGGATTAAAAGTGCCCAAATACTTTAAAATAAAACTTAAAAATCCTCACAAGAACATTGTGAGATTGATTAGACTTGGATGCAATAACCAGAGTTACCAACTGACTAAAGAGAGTCCTGGCCCACTCCGTGCCTTTGACTGCTGCTTAACCTCCAGATCCTGAAAAGACGTCTCCACAAGAAGATGCTTCTGAAGGCAGAGGAGCAAGCTAGGCTGGGGTTTTCATCACCAGTTGACAATACTAGAGGGGGTATTGAAATCTGCATCTGTGTCTTTGTGGCTGAGCTAGATTGCTCTGGCAGATAAGACCAATGGGAGAATTAGGGAGGGTCAATAAAGCCCCTTGCCCAGGGTGCAACCTGGAAAGAAGCATGAAATTGACTTTAAAGGCCATGGGATTAATTGGCATGTATTTAATTAGTCTGAGTGGAAATATTATCAACACATTTTTTGAGGAAAAAACACATGGAAAGACAAATGTTAATTTGCTTAGAGGCTTAATAAGGGCAGCACACCAGACTCTGTTGCTTCTTCTTGTAGACTGCCAGTTCCAAGGCAAATGCAGCAAAGCACATTTTGCACTTGAATGTGGCTTCTCCCGGCAGGGACAGGAGATGATCAGACCCCCCAGGATTCTGACTTGTGAGATAGCAGGTTTTTAACTGTGCCACCCTTAAACATCCACTGTCTCTTTATTTTGGCACAGACACTGCAGTTGCTCTCTGTAAGAGTTAATCTTGGGCAATTCCTCTTTGAACTTCTTTACCTGTTTATATATGAATGCTCTAGGAAGGACATCTAACTGACCACTTCCAAACAAACCAAAGGGTAGAAGCCAAGGACGTGGGTTGTACATTCTTGCCAGCTGAGATTTCAATGTTGTCACTGATACAAAGGGACATGTTAGCCTTATCTGTCTTTAACAGGAGTTGTGTAAAGGAAGGTGTGAAGGGAATGACTCCTTTGTCACAACTTAATTAAATGCAAAATGGGAGCCATATGCTTAGATGTCTGATGAAAGAGAAAGGAGTATGGAGGAATGGCAGAAGTTCCTTTCTGTAGAACTCTATAAAGCCAGGCTTGTGCATATTTTGTGCTTTTAAAAAAAGTGTTTATTTTCTTTACTCAATTTATATACTGCTTTGATACACAATTTTTTAAAGGGGCTTATGGAAAGTTAAAAAAATGAATTGCAATTTTAAAAACAAAACCATATAAAACTGATCAAAAATTGTGGCAGCAATATCAACATTCCATTTGTAAAGATTGAGAGCTATCGAATTAACCATTAAAATATGCCTGCAAAATTATAGCAGATTAATAGAATAAATTGGGGAAAATTACATCAGCAGATAGGGGCTTATGGAACAGTATTAAAAGCTTGGTGGGAAAATGCAGTCTTATCTGTTTAAAAAACCAAGGACCCCCCACCAAGTTCTATAACACTAGGGCAGCTGCAGAAAAGGCCCTGCTCCTAGTGGATGTCAGTCTCACAGCTCTGTGTGATGATATTCAGGCCTCATTTATTGGACAAGAAGGAATATATGGTATTAACATTTATTTATTTGTATACACACACTGTCCAGCCCATCAGTTAAGATCCTCTTCCTAATTCCTGCTTCATTTGCCACTCCTGCAGAGGTGAGGTGGTTTTTTTTTCAGTGGTGGCATTAGGGTTGACTGGCAACTGCCGAGAGCGGGGTGGGGGGGACGACAAAGTGGGTACCAGAATTGTGTGTGCCATGAAGTCACTCTAGGAATCACTGGAAATTATGTTAAATTGGTAGAGTTTCCGCTGATTCCAAGAGCAAAGTGGCATCACTTCCAGGTCTTCCTGAAAGTGATGCAACTCCACATGCAAGGGGTGCCAGTGGGGAGGTCTTCTGCCACAGTGGGAGACCTGGAAAACCCAGGTGGCACCTGGCCTCTGGTATAATCTTCCACTTGAGACTCACTTGGGATTTCCGGTTGATGGCGGCACGCTTGCGGACTCACCTCCCGGACCTCCCGGGGGTGTCTCCGTGCTCCGGTGGAAGGAGGGGGCGAGCAGGCTCGTAACCCCCCCCCAGGGGCCTGGTGAAGGGACCCTGGCCAAGGAGCTTTGAGGGGTAGCCTCTTCGATGGCGGAATGCCAGAGAATCGAGGCGTCCCTTTGCTCCAGTGGTTCTTCCAGCTGAGAGACCGAATGGTACAAGTGAAGCTAAACGGGTCAAGCGCAGGAGATTGGGCGTGAAAAATGATGAAAGAAGCGGGGTCGGAAGGCCAACTATGAATGTGAGTCAACTGAGAATCGATTTTTGAAAGAAACGCTCCCTACCCTACTCCATGGAATGGGAAAAGCAAGCGGGGGGGGACGCCTCCCATGCGCATAAATTGTTGAGCGAAAGGAGGGGGAGCAGAAGAAAAACGCGATCGATTGCCCAGAAGTACTTACCCAATCGAGCTAAGCAGTTAAGTGCATATTCAGAGACTTAAAAAAAAACTTTCCGAAAGTAAACAAACGGGAAAAAAGATGGTGGGGAAGAGCGACAAAGACAAAGAAAGACTTTTGAAAACGAAACCAGAGTCCCCAAAGCCGGGAACGACCAGTGAGACGGCAAAGGCTGTAGCTGAGTTCATGCGCCCTCTACTGGTACAGCTGAATAACTTCAAAGAGCAGATGTCCGTGGTGACACAGAGTATTACTGCACAACAAAC
Organism: Gekko japonicus; assembly: GCF_001447785.1. Taxonomy (NCBI): domain Eukaryota; kingdom Metazoa; phylum Chordata; class Lepidosauria; order Squamata; family Gekkonidae; genus Gekko; species Gekko japonicus. The sequence goes on from NW_015174361.1 coordinate 131,143, forward strand.
GCAAATAAAGGATTTGATCCAAGTAATGAAGCAGGATGCTGAGAAAGTAAAGAGGCGGAATGGCTACTCAACGATATGGATGTGGCCTACAGGTCATATTCAGGATATATAAAGAAAAATAATCTGCCTGGGGAAATAGTAGTAAGATTCTCAAAGAGGCATGTCAGGGATGCTATCCTGAAAGCAGTGGCCGCAACACCCCTGAAGGCAGGGGAGAATGCTGTGAGAATGCTAAAGGATATTCCATTTGAAGTAAGACAATGCAGAAGAAATATAAAGAAGAACATAAGAGCATAAGAATGTAAGAACGTAACTTGTGCTCTTTCTCCAAACAAATTCAATTGGATATAAATGGCTATTTCCAGAAGGCATAACATTTAAGATTAAAGAGAAGAAGGAAAAGATTGACTCTGTTCTGAAAGCTCAAGAATTCTTAAAGGAACAGCTGGGAGGGCCAGAGGACAAGAAAAAAGAAAAGGACAGTAGTTCTTCTGACTGGTTCATCTGGCGAGGGCTCTTTGTCTGAGCAGGGGACAGCGGCCCCGAAAAGAAGGGAAAAGAAGTAAAGGCTGAAGGACTCTGATTGGTGCCTTTGAGAACTTTGGTTCTTGGGGATGATTGTTGTTGGGCAGTTAAATGTAAACTTTGAGGGTAAAAGGTTTTAAAGGTTTGACACAGTTCATAAAAAGAATAACAATGAGAAGATTTGATGTATTAAAGCTAGTTGGAGGATCTCCTCTCTTGGGTTTTTAGATAGTAGTGGGTACTTTACTTTCTCCTGTATGTGTAGTTCCCCTCCCCCTTTTTCTGTTGTAGTTATTTGTAGTGATAAAAAATCAATAAAAAATCCCCTCTGGGGGCTCAAAAAAAAAAGAGAGAGAGAGAGAGAGAGAGACTCACTTGGCACATACCTTATTATCTTTCTGGCACCATTTATTTTTACCCCAACTTTCAACTTAGAGATCCTACCTTATTTTAGCTGTTTTTATGGTTTACTTCTAGCCTGAGGGCTGTTTTATGAGTATCCTGTTCAGGCTTTTGTTTTATAGTTTTATGTGTTGGCTTTTTATGGCTTACAGATATTTTATGGTGGTTCTACTGTACTGCCTTGAGCCCCCTTCATCAGGTTTTTGAAGAGGGTACGTATACATTTTCTAAATAAATAAATGTGTGAGTGTATAAAAAAATTGACCCATACATGCAAATTTTGTGCCTAAATAAATGCTATGGCTTGTAGTAGTAATCATGCAAATTGAACAAATGCCTAACTTTGACTATTGGCAGTACAAAGTTTGTGTCCAGTCACGTGGCACCTTTAAGACCAACAAAGGTTAATTCTGGGTATAAATTTTCGTGTGTAGGCACACTTCTTCAGATACACTGAAACAGACTTCACCAACCATTACATATTGGTGGGGGGATTAGTTGGATTAGGGCTAATTGGAGTCAAGATGCGTAGGTAACTGAACAATAGGTATAGCTAAGATTGGATTTTTTAAAAATAAATTTTTATTAAGATTTTAGACTACACAAAGATGGGGAAGGGGCAGGGGAAGGGACAAAAGTAATAAGACTTATGCATATTGTTTTAATTGATACTGTATTTATTAATTGTTTTGATTTTTTGTTATGTTATTTAATCTGTTAGCCGCCTTGAGCCTGCTTGTCAGGCAAGGCGGGGTATAAATACAAACAATAAATAAATACATCTCTGTATAATATGAAATGATAAGTAGATATGATATGATTGGATTAAAGCAGCTGGTAAAACCTGTGAATAGCAGCAAATTAGCGTACAGATAATAAAAGTCTTAACAAACAGAACCCAATATCTCTGTTAAGGCCTGGGGGTTCCATTGTCCTGAGTGCTGTAATAACTTGTAAATCAACAATCGCACATTCTAGTCTGTTTCTGAAATGCCTTTGCTATAAAACAGCTACTTTGAGGTCCCCCATTGAGTGTCCTGGGAGGTTGAAATGTTCTCCTGCAGGTTTCTCAATTTCTTGATTTCAGATTTATGTCCATTTATCCTTTGCCCCTTCCCACCCTCTCTCTACCTATATGT
>NW_015174362.1:0-1901 GCF_001447785.1 Gekko japonicus
AACTAACAGCTCTGTATGTAAAAGGTTTTTTAAGAGTCTGATATTCGGATCATTTATTTTCACCTATTTTATCTTTTACCGATGTGTACGCCATAATACATATACAACTTATTTTGTTAGCTTGATCCTCATATATCACAACCCTATGGGCTTGCCATAAGTTGACAGCATCTTGACACGACTTACCACCAGTGATCCCTCTAAGCTGAGTTAGAGTTTTTTAGTGTCCAGCTCACAGCTTTTTGTCTTAGCTCAGGAAGGATGGCTCCAGAGCAGACTAATTTATGCAGTAGCCAAATCACTGGCTCACAACTTTAATGCCAGTAGCTCACAAAGTAGAATTTTTGCTCACAAGACACCACAGCTTAGAGGGAGCATTGGTTGCATCCACCCCTCTGGGTTTCAGAAGTCAGTGGAAACAACTGCATTCATACATCATGCAAAACAATAGGTAACACTGAGGTCAATTAGCCAACTTCAGACTGTAATCTGACTGATCCTCAGTACTCCCAATGGGGTGGCCCACATTCAATCCATGAGCCATACTTAGCTTAGTCAAACGGGGGTTTTGTGGGATGCCTGAACTAATGTTCGATAAAACCAGAGAGAATTTTCCGCCTGTGTTTTTAGTGTTGTTTTTTTTTTAAAATTCTAGGTCGCACAGAGAAACATGACGGCATTTATTCAAGGTTATCTCATTCTCGATAGCTGCTAACTTGATCCACTGCAGCTGGCGGGAAAGGCGGGATTTGAATATTGTTCATCAACAACCCAATTTCGTAAAGTTGCCCTGAAAAACTCTCACGCTACTCGGACGTTTAGCTTCTGGCTTTGTGGCACAGGACGTGACAACAGGAAGCCGGCATGTAAACCTTACGGCACCTTCTAAGAAACTATTTTAGTGTTGCTTAGTCAACGATACCGAAACCAAGTAAAATACAGGCAGTCACCAATCTGGAAGTCTCTGGGGATTTTTTTTCCCTAGCACCCGTTGGGTGTCGGTGACCATAAGTACTGCTCATTCCAGGGTCAACGTTTTGTAGCTTATAAGAAACGGTAAGCAGATCCAGGTCAAATGAATTTGCCCTGATCTGACCTGGATCGCCCAAGCTAGCCCAATTTCGTCAGATCTCAAAAGCTAACTGGGGTTGGCTTTTGTTAGCCCTTAGATGGGAGAACACCAAAGAAGTCCAAGGTTGGTAGGCAGAGCTAGACAACGGCAAACCACCTCTGTTTGTCTCTTGCCTTGAAAACACTGTGGGGTCACCGTAGAGATGCCAGCCTCCAGGTGTGACTAGAGATGTAAAATTTCCAGAAATTTTGAAGCTCGGAAAAAAACCCATTTTTTTCCGGGTTTTTTCGGGGGGAAATGGAAATTTTCGAAAAAATTGAAAAAAAATGCTACATTGGCATTCCAGGTCGAATGAATTTGGCCCAGGCTAGCCTAATTTTGTCAGATCTCAAAAGCTAACTGGGGTTGGCTTTTGTTAGCCCTTAGATGGGGGAACACCAAAGAAGTCCAAGGTTGGAAGGCAGAGCTAGACAACGGCAAGCCACCTCTGTTTGTCTCTTGCCTTGAAAACACTGTGGGGTCACCGTAGAGATGCCAGCCTCCAGGTGGGACCTGGGGATCCCCCAGAATTATCTCCAATGTTCCCTCTAAACTGTGGAGTCCTGTGAGCAAAGATTCTACTTTGTGAGCTACTGGCATTAAAGTTGTGAGCGAGTGATTTGGCTGCTGCATAAATCAGTTTGCTCTGGAGCCATCCCTTCCTGAGCTGAGAGAAAAATGTGTGAGCCAGAGGCTAAAAAAACTGTGAGCTAGCTCACACTAACTCAGCTTAGAGGGAACACGGCTCGTCTCTAGAATGCACAGATCACTTCCCCTGGAGAAAACGGAT
>NW_015174362.1:2179-11376 GCF_001447785.1 Gekko japonicus
ATTGATAAAACTAGTGCAAATTGATCATGGCGCACCCCAGGGTTATCTTCTGTTTTTTGCTGGCGAGGTGCAGTGTCATAGGCTATGTTTAAAAGTAAAGCGATGGAGCCAAATTCAGTTGTCATGACAGTCATTTCAGAAGAAGAAGAAGAAGAAGAGATTGGATTTATACCCCGCCCTACACTACCCAAGGGAGTCTCAGAGCAGCTGACAAACTCCTTTCCCTTCCCCTCCCCACAACAGACACCCTGTGAGGTGGGTGGGGCCGAGAGAGCTCTGACACAAACTGCTCTTTTTCAAGAACAGCTGTGCCAGAGCTTGTGACTGACCCAAGGTCACATCAGCAGGTGCAAGTGGAGGAGTGGGGAATCAAACCCGGTTCTCCCAGATTAGAGTCCGCGCACTTAACCACTACACCAAACTGGCTCTCTCTTTCAATGACCCTCTCTGCCCCTTTTTAACTTCAGCCCCATGCAAACGTCAAAAATGAAGCGTGTTCAGATGAGTGGTGCACAAAAGGAGGGGGGCACCAAGATTGGTCAGTGCTTAGGGCACCAGTGAGCCCCTGCCCTATGCCATAAGATGGCTGCGACACAATGGCATTTTCCACCACCATCTTGCACTAGAAGAAAGCATTAACGATGGGAGACCACCAAGGAAGTCCACGGTCACTATGCAGAGGCCGGCAGTGGCAAACCACCTCTGAATGTCCCTTGCCTTCAAAACCCTACAGGGTCGCCATAAGTCGGCTGTGAGTGGACCGAGCTTTACACACACAACAAGCGGGTTTGTGAAGAGGGATCTAGTGCCCATATTTTCTCTCCTACCACTTCCTACCCTTCCCATGGCTTGCACCCAAACTAGCATGTCGAAGAAGACAAAGGTTTTCTGCCCGCGGAGCACAATTATCCCACCACCCGCGGCAGCCCCAAACACTCCCCGAAATCTTGCTCCTGGGGGGTTCCCTGTCCCCCAAGAACCAAATGTTTTGAAGGCAAGGGACATGTTTGGCAGGAGCTCGCAGGTGGTGGTGGTGCACAGGGATGGACTTTGCCCGGGACTTCCTTTCAGGCTAACTAGTCCCACGCTGCCCCTTTGGGCGTGGTGGGCCTGCAACTGCCTACTACTTTGTTCCCACCCCTAATACGGTGGTGGTGGTGGTGGTAGTGGTGGTGGTGGAGGTGACTTACGGTGACTCCATAGGGTTTTCAAGGCATGAGACATTCCCAGGTGGTTTGCCATTGCCTACCTTCGCGCAGAAAACCCGGACTTCCTTGGTGGTCTCCCATCCAAGTACTAACCAGGGCTGACCTTGCTTAGCTTCCAAGATCTGATGCGACTGGGCTAAGTTGGGCATCCAGGTCAGGACAATCCCTGGTTGTCTGGTACTGACAACAAGGTGACTGGCGGGAAGATCCCAATACGTGGTCATATTTATTATTTAATTAATTAATTTCTACTCCGCCCTCCCCGCCGAAGCGGGCTCAGGGCAGCTTACAAGGCCATTTGGGATCATAAAACATAAAACCAACTACACACAATACACAACACAATTAAAGACAATTGAAGCGAATTAGAACGATATAACAACATATATCGAGCGTGTCCAGAAGAGGGCAACCAGGACGGTGAGAGGGTTGGAATGCAAGTCTTATGAGGAAAGGCTGGAAGAGTTGGGTATGTTTAGCCTGGGAAAGAGAAGGCTTAGAGGGGACGTGATTGCAGTCTTCAAGTATTCGAAGGGCTGTCATGTAGAAGATGGAGCGGATCTATTCTCTCTTGCTCCGGATTGCAAGACTAGATCTAATGGGTGAAAATTACAAGGGAGTCGTGACCAGCTAAATATCAGGAGAAACTTCCTAACTGTAAGAGTGATTGAGCAGTGGAACAGTCTGCCTCGGGAGGTGGTGGATGCTCCTTCGCTGGACGTTTTCAAGCGGAGGCTGGACGACCATCTTTCGGGTATGTTGTAGGGCTATCTTTTGGCTATGCTCTTGCAGAGTGCAGGGAGTTGGACTAGATGGCCTGCAAGGTCCCTTCCAACTCTAACATTCTATGATTCTATGATATTCATAAAGTGTCGTCGTGTACGGTTTAACTAGATGTCTCAGGAGTAGGTCGTCTTGTATGGCCATTCAGATCCAGGCCACCAATAGAGAGTCAACCGGAGGGGGAGGGGAGGAAGGGACGTCTGCTGCCTCAATCAAAAGCCTGTTGGAAGAGTTCCATCTTTCAGGCCCTGCAGAACTGTAATAAATCCCGCAGGGCCCTGATCTCATACGGGAGCTCATTCCACCAGGCGGGGGCCAGAGTCAAAAAGGCCCTGGCCCTAGTTGAGGCAAGTCAAACAACCCTGGGGCCGGGGACGACCAAAAGATGTTGGTTGGTAGACCTCAGTGCACTATGAGGCTCATATGGGGAGAGACGGTCCCAAAGGTATGCTGGCCCCGGGCCATAATAGGGCTGTTCCCAAATGTGTGGGTTCTAATTCGGTCGGTCTCCTCCCTGTTTTGCTCAGTGTGTACCTGACCAAAAGGTGAGCCCATCCAGTCCAACACTCTGTGTCACACAGTGGCCAACAATACCAGGTGCCATCAGGAGGTCCAGCAGTGGGGCCAGGATGACACTAGAAGCCCTCCCACTATTGACCCCCCCCCAAAAAAAAACCCCACCAAGAATACAGGGCATCACTTGCCCCAGACTGAGTCCCTATCTATACCTTGTGGCTAACAGCCACTGATGGACCTCTGCTCCATCTGTTGATCCAATTCCCGCTTGAAGCCCTCCATGCTTGTAGCTGCCACCACCTCCTGTGGCAGTGAATTCCATGTGTCAATCACTCTTTGGGTGAAGAAGCACTTCCTTTAATCTGTTCTAACCCAACTGCTCAGCAATTGTATATTTTGGGACAGACTTGTTGATATATGCCATATTGTGTTATACTCTGTGACTGGTGGCTTGCAGTGGGGATACTATAGACTCCAATGCTGCACTTTCAGCACTTTGTTGAGGCGTGTTTCCCCCCACACACAACTCCCCTCTGCAGAGCAGACACGCAGTACCAACTGGGGCACTCCAGCTGTGGAAACGCACTGATGTCAGGGCATTAGGACTGCATTCTATTTCCTGATGTATGTTTTCTTTTCTACCCTGCCCTGGATGGCCCAGGCTAGCCTGATCTTGCCAGATCTCAGAAGCTAAGCAGGGTCGGCCCTGGTCAGTACTTGGATGGGAGACCACCAAGGAATTCCAGGGTTGCTCTGCAGAGGAAGGCCATGGCAAACCACCTCTGCTTATCACTTGCCTTGAAAACCCCTTGAGGAGTTCCCATGAGTTGATGGCGACTAGACAGCTGCGGTGGCTCAAATGGTTAAGATGCTGAACTGCAGGCTGTGGAAGGTCGGTAGTTCAGCAGTTCAAGACCCGAGTGTGCCGCATGACGGAGTGAGCCCCCGTCTCTAGTTCCAGCTCCTGCCAACCTAGCCGTTCGAAAGCAAGAAATTGCAAGTAGATAAATAGGGACCACTTCGGTGGGAAGGGAACAGCTTTCCGTGCGCCTTGGTGTTTAGTCATGCCGGCCACATGACCACGGAAACGTCTTTGGACAGCGCTGGCTCTTCGGCTTTGAAACGGAGATGAGCACCACGACCCTAGAGTCGGATTCGACTGGCTTTCGAGCAAGGGAACCTTTACCTTTTAGACAGCACACATTAACCCTGACCTGGATAGCCCCAGCTAAGCAGGGTTGGCCCTGGTTAGTACTTGGGATAGGAAACCACCAATGAAGTTCAGGGTTGCTACGCGGAGTCAGGCAATGGTGTAGGTTGGTGTAGTGGTTAGAAGCGTGTACTCTAATCTGGGAGAACCTGGTTTGATTTCCAGCTCCTCCACGTGCAGCTGCTGGTGTGACCTTGGGTCAGTCATAAATTCTTTCGGAGCTGTTCTCTCACGAGCAGTCCTCGAACGAGCTCTCTCAGCCTCGCCTACCTCACACGGTGTCTGTTGTGGGGAAGGGAAGAGAAAGGTGATTGTAAGCGGCTCTGAGACTCCTTTGAGTACAGAAGGACGAGGTATAAATCCAATCTCTTCCGCTTCGTCTTCTCTTCAATCCACCTCTGATCTTCCCTTGCCTTGAGAACCCTACATGGTCAGCATAATTTTGCTATGACTCGATGGCACTTTCTGGCATTATTTTTTGTCACTTAAGGGATTTCATTCATTGATTGATTTCCCCCCCCCCGTAAAATGACCTGAAATACACAGATCTGAAATATTTTAACGTTATCTCTCTCTAAACAGACAGTTAAAACTATATCCTTGGTGTTGTAAGCAAAAATATCCATTATCGGGCCTACGGTATCTTTCTGTGCTGAGACGCCGCAGAGCAGAAACCCACAGGAGACGAAATCCAACTTGAGGTCCCTCCTCTCCCCTCCCCTCCCCTCCCCTCTCCTCTCCCCGCAGGACAGCTGAAGAGGTGTAATTCAACAGCCCTCTGTGCTACTGTCAGGGCCGCTGATTGAGGTGGACAGGAGGTGTGGATCCGGCCCTGTCCCGTAAAGGACGCAGACAGGTGGGAGGCCGAGTCAAGGGGTGGGGAGCAGCACTGGGTACAAAAAGGACCATGGAGACCTTTTTTAAGTACATTCCCTTTCGAGATAAGGGGGGGGACGAAGAAGCAGGGGAGACAGGGAATGGTAAAGACCGAATTATCAGTGCGAAAAGGAGGTAGAACTTTTAGAACGGTTCGGCGAGCCATCGAGCGGTTCGGTAGCTAAACAGAATGCAGGGAGCATTAATTATCAAAGGGGAGAAGAAAAGTCTATGCCAGCTAGTCACGGGGAGGAAGAACACGGAGAGAATTAGAGAGAAGCAAACTTTAAGGTACAGACAGATCAGAGGAGGAGCCGCACAAGGTCGGGGGGGGAAGGATTTTTGAACTGAAGAAAAGGAATTGAATTTTTTAAAAAAGGCTTCTGTGCATTTTAAAAGGTTGTCAAGGACGCTGATTGAAATGATTCCACAATTCTTCTTCTTGGGCGGGGGGGGGGAGGCCTTTGAAGAAATCTCTCACCAGGTCCGATCTCCCGGCCTCTGCTCAGATGGCGGAATCACGGATCAGCGCTCACATCGAGATGCCAAAGGAAGACTCTGGTGACCTTGAGGTAAGGTTCGAGATTTTTCATCTTTAAGATCTCTTCCCGCGATTATGGTGTACTAAGAAATATTCAGGAATAGCTCCTGCCTAAATAGAACCAAAAGGCCATGCCAGACGTGACGAAGCAGCGACCCCAGGTTTATGACCAAGCCTGTCTCCATAGAACACTCTCGCCAGGCCTGACTGTCTGATAAGTACACCACTACGTTCCTGCACATACATGAGCGTACGGATGTTCAGACACAGGCTTTTACATTCATGTGTTGAACCTGGAAGTGTTTGATGTCGTTCTTAGGGGAAGGCTTGTGAGTTGCCCACCATTACATAATTATAAGGATGGATGGCAAAAGTCTGTCCTCATCCGTAAGGATATGGTTACTTGTATAGGAACTGTGAGGGGTGGGGCATTACTGGTCCTGGTGAGGGATGCCAGATCCCCCCCTCAGTGGGGGCGGGGGTTCCTCTGGTTTCAGGTGCTCCTCTCCACCTCTGGCCGGCTGGCCGGCAGGGGGGTATTATCCCCAAAACAGGCAAGAAGCTGGAAGTAAATGTGATGTGCCTATGTCACCCGGAAGTGAAGAAGAACAAGAAGAGGAGAAAAAGAGAAGAAGAGATTGGATTTATACCCCGCCCTTCACTACCCAAGGGAGTCTCAGAGCGGCTTACAAACTCCTTTCCCTTCCTCTCCCCACAACAGACACCCTGTGAGGTAGGTGGGGCTGAGAGAGCTCTTTTGAGGACTGCTCTTGAGAGAACAGCTCCTATCAGAACTATGGCTTGCCCAAGGTCATCCAGCCAGGTGCAAGTGGTGGAGTGGGGGAATCAAGCCCGGTTCTCCCAGATTAGAGTCCGCGCACTTAACCACTACACCAAAGTGGAAGAAGAGAAGAGATTGGATTTATACCCCGTCCTTCACTACCTGAAGGAGTCTCAGAGCGGCTTACAATCTTTCCCTTCCCCTCCCCACAACAGACACCCCGTGAGGTAGGTGGGGCTGAGAGAGCTCTCCCGAGGACTGCCCTTGAGAGATAGTGGTGGGGGAGGTCCCTTTGAGACGCCAGTGGGGGGAACGGGGGACACTCCGGGAGCTAGAAGTGTTGCCTCTGATGTGCCAACGTCACCGGAAGTGACGTTGCATGTCGTGCCTACATCACCTAGAAATGATGTAGGCATGTTGGAGGTGATGCTCTGGTTTTGGGGGGAAACTCTATGGTAGAAGCTAATTCTACCATAGAAGCTTTTTCCACAAACCAGAGCGTCGCTCCTAACATTTCCGACGTACCTACGTAACGTCCGGATGACGTAGGCACATCATGTTTATTTCCAATCCCCCCCCCACCCCCGTAAATTCACCTCTATTCCCTGCTGGCTGGTCCAATGAACCTGGCAACCCTAATACTGGTACTGAGTGCAGGCAGGGGTCATTATGTTGATAAAGTGGAGGAGAAGGGAAATGATGTAAGCCACCGGGTCTCCATTGAGGAGAAGGGTAGGGTGTAAACGACATAAGTAAATAAATGAAGACTAGTAAATCACTTCTTTGCTCTGCAGAGATACTGATGCCTCCACTGCGTCTTTTCCTAGCAAACATCATACCCCCATAAGTCACACCAAACCTGCCTTCCTCCCAGGGGTCATTTTGTAGAAAAAGAGGTGCAGGAGCTCATTAGCATAACTCATTAGCATAACTTGTTTGCATTTGCCACACCCCCTGATGTCACCGGAAGCGTGTCAGAAGGCAACACCCACCGCTCATACTCCACTGGACTGTTATGGATTGCTAGCTATGGGGGGGGGGGACATGCAGATCTGTCCACAAAGAGGAGGGAGAGCTTTTACCTGAAGGGGGGAGGGGCTCTGCACCTTCCCTGGTTGCTTCTTGCTCCTTGTGGCCCAACTGAGGGCTGCTGGGCGCAGTGGGCGGGGCTTACTGCATGTGCCACACCCCCTGGGCTCCTTATTGCTGGAGCTCCACTCCTGTGCGCTCCCGCAGGAAATGACCCCTGCTTCCTCCTATGATGGAATCAGAGGCCTTCCCTGAACCATGGCATTGGTTACAAAAAAAAATCCAAGTTCATCGTATCCCCTAGACAAAATGTGCAAAGCTCTCTTTTCCAAATCTACATAATGTATTCCAATTACAGATTTCTTGCTTTCTGGATACAGATTTCTGAGAGCAAAATTCTAAGGATTTCAAATAAGAGTTTGAATGTCATCCTTGTTCTCCCTTCTTGCTAGGTCTATTGCTTAAACAACCATGTCTCTTTAATTAATTGAATAAATCTCTGTATCTCTGCATAAGAATGAAAGAGTTTTGACCGGGGAAGAATATATTGTGTTTTTACACCCAGCATTATGTGTCTCAGAGGCAATCAAAGTATGCCTCTTTAAAACATGTAATGTTTTTAAGAACTATTTGTATAATATGGGTTGCCCAGATTTTTGGAGCACCTGTTTGACAGTACTTCATTGTTATTATTTTATTCTGTCACAGTGTTTTAAAATACTTAAACCGCTAAAAGAGCCAGTTTGGTGTACCGGTTAAGTGTGTGGACTCTAATCTGGGAGAACCAGGTTTGATTCCCCACTCCTCCACCTGCAGCTGCTGGATGACCTTGGGCAAGCCGTAGTTCTGATAAGAGCTGTTCTTGGAAAAGAGCAGTTTCTGTCAAGAGCTCTCTCAGCCCCACCTACCTCACAGGTTGTCTGTTGTGGGGAGGGGAAAGGAAAGGAGTTTGTAAGCCGCTCTGAGACACCTTTGGGTAGTGAAGGGCGGGGTATAAATCCAATATCTTCTCTTCTTCTTCTAATCAACAGAATTTTGTAATCCTACTATTTACAGAGTATGTCTAAGCCAAGGTACTGCAATCTCTAACTAAATGGGGCATGTAGTTTGGTTTACCAAAATGGGGGCATGTCATTTGAGAGCCAGTTTGGTGTAGTGGTTAAGAGCACGGGCTCTAATCTGGGAGAAATGAGTTTGATTTCCCCACTCCTCCACATGCAGCTGGGCCAGTGACAGTTCTCTCAGAGCTGTTCTCTCAAGAGCAGTTCTGGAAAGAGCTCTCTCAGCCCCACCTACCTCACAGGGTGTCTGTTGTGAAGAGGGAATTGGAAAGGAGATTGTAAACTGCTCTGGGACTCTGAGTGAAGGGCGGGGTACAAATCCAATCTCCTCTTCATTTTACAGTTCACTGCCTGAGGTTATTTCCTATTACAACCCCAAGTGTAATCAGTGATGAAAACCGCCTTTACAATAAGGCTGCCAGGTCCTTTGATGTTTGTGACATCAAAGACATGTTACAGGAAGAAGGGGAGTTAGAGCTCACGGGGTTCAAGGGCAGGGAAATAGGGCACAGACGACGAGAACTGGCTCAGAGGACACAAGCCGAGAACCGAGAGCAGTACCATACTCAAGAGCAAGAAAAGTGGTACAGTCCTCTCCGACGCTGAGTGACCTCACAGGGGATTTTGTGCCTGTGACATTTACACCTGTGGAGTAGCGACAAGTCTTTTACAAAGGAGAGTAAAACTGCCATTGCTTCAGGGACTCTTCAGCCCACGTGAGGGTCTCAAAGACCACTCCTGTTGCAGAAGGCAAATAGAAAGTGCTCTAAATTAAAGCAATAAATGAACCGGCAGCTGTCTGAAGCCACACTTTGAAACAGTTGCAGCAGTCCATGGAAGGGGCATTCACTCCCCAGCAGTGAATTCACCAGGGCTGCCAGGTTTTACCTGTTTGGTGTAGTGGTTAAGTGCGCGGACTCTAATCTGGGAGAACCGGGTTTGATTCCCCACCCCTCCACTTGCACCTGGCTGGATGACCTTGGGCAAGCCGTAGTTCTGGCAGAGCTGTCCTTGAAAAAGAGCAGTTTCCGTCAAGAGCTCTCTCAGCCCCACCTACCAGAAGGCCTTGGGCATAGGAATTTTGTGATTCATAGTTAGGGTTACTAACCTCCAGGTTGGGCCTGGAGCTCTGCCACTATTACAACTGATCAGACAACTAAGAAGAAGAAGAAGAGAAGAGATTGGATCTATA
>NW_015174362.1:11518-19587 GCF_001447785.1 Gekko japonicus
AATCTTCTTTGATAATTGTGAGACGTCACCAGAGGATATGAACTATTGAGAGACAGTTTTTGTCCTACATCTTTGTTCAGAAGAAGATCTTCCTTCGAAACGGCAAGACATTCCGGAGATCACCGTCAATATATATTTTTCTATGATTATGTCTATTATTTTTGTTCACTTTTCTATGATTCTTTAAAGGCATATATTAAGCGTCACTTTCTCACAGTTTTTCTTGTTCTCCGTATTAGATCATTACTGTGCCAATCAATTGTTATTATAATGCCTAGAGCTACCCAACGTAACTTCCGGGTTTTCCCCAGAAGTGACATAGCAACACCACCGATATCAGGCCGTCCCCATGTCCCACCCCCAACCATCCCGCTGGCTGCCGGGAGTAGCTAAAGCCCTACTGCCATAGACATTGAAGAACAGCCAAAACGACACATAAAACAGATGGGGTTTTCATGCCACTCACCCAGTTGGGAATGTAGCTGAGCATGTCAGGATCTAAAGACTACTGTTCGTTGAAGTCTTAAACACAGGTTCATGTAATGCAGACAGACTAGCCTTTGGCCTATTCTTAATTACCTTTTTATACTATTACCCTAGCGCAGAACTGCCATTTATGAATCTCAAGGGAAGTCTCTGAGCATCTGTGTATAGGCAGTCTTGCTGGAATACCAGAGGGTTCGCCCCAATGTTCCAGGCGTGTTTACACAAGCCACGGGTCGTTTCATCCGCTGCATGAAGGGTAAAGCCACATGCACGTGTGATGATGTGGGTTCTAACCCTAGTCAGCTTTAGGAAGGGGCTGTGGCTCAGTGGCAGAGCATCTGCTTGGCATGTAGAAGGACCCAGGTTCAATCCCTGGCACCTCCAGTTAAAAGGACCACGCAGTCAGTGGTGTGAAAGATCTCCGTCTGAAGACCCGGAGAGCCGCTGCCAGTCTGAATAGACGATGGACCAATGATCCGATTCAGTAGAAGGCAGCTTCATATCTTCCTATGTCCCTCAAACTTTATGCCGGAATAAGTCTTGCTAGTCTTTAGGGCGCCATTGAGCTCCTATTTAATTTGGCTTTAAAAGACTTACAGGCTACCCCTCTGCGATTATGTTCGTGTACAGAAGGCCTTGGGCATAGGACACCAATAAGGTCATCAACCTCCAGGTGGTTCCTGGAGATCTCCGGGGATCCCAACTGATCTCCAGGTGACAGAGATCAGCTCCCCTGAAGAAAATGGCTGCACTGGAAGGAGAACTCTCTGGCATTATATCTCCCCTCCCCAAACCCCAGTCTCCTCGGGCTCCGCACCCCAAATCTCCAGGTATTCCCTGACCCAGAGTTGCCAACCCTGGAGCCCAAGAATTCACATGCTTTCAAAAATCTCCATTCACCTAAACGTTTTGTTAAGTCTGCTCCCTTCCCTGAATTTTGTGATCTATAGTTAGGGTTACTAACCTCCAGGTTGGGCCTGGAGCTCTGCCACTATTACAACTGATCAGACAACTAAGAAGAAGAAGAAGAGAAGAGATTGGATCTATATCCCGCCCTTCACTACCCAAAGGTATCTCAGGCCCCGGTATGGCTGTTTGCCCTGGAGCGAACTACCACGCGGCTGCTGGTTCAAACGTCCCGCCGACGTCCCGTGGTTCGGGGGGGAGGTGCTGATCATACGTAAATCCTGCGGCGTGGCAAAGAAGCGGTGCAGCGGGGGTTGTGGGGGGGGGGTTAACCGAAGTGTGCGCATGCGCTGTTGGGTGCTTGTGCGCATCCCATGGAGACTTGGGGGGAAAAACCCTTTTTGCGACGGGACATGGGCGGGCGCCAGATGCCACGAGCTACCACCAGAAACGTGATCAGATGCCCGCCTTTGCCTTGCGGTTTCCGGAAACTACGGTAGTACCTCGGAGGTACTAGTTTTTTATAGCGCATCTTCGGCGGGAAGCCTCAGGTTCGCCATGGGAGCGCTTCCCAGATGTTGCGGTTTGATCGCGCCCGGAAAATCCACCTATCTTCCGTCTCTGTAGCATGGCTAATGCTCCGTGTGACCGCAGCCTCAGAGCGGCTTACAATCTCCTTTCCCTTCCCACAACAAGCACCCTGTGAAGTAGGCGGGGCTGAGTGAGCTCTTTCGAGAATTGCTCTTTTCCAAAGTGGACTCTATTGCATTATACCCTGATGAGGTCACTCCCCTCCCCAATGAAATGATTTAGTAGAAGGCAACATGAAGTCTTCAAAAGTCCACCAAACTTATGAGGTCTCTCCCTTCCCCAAATCCCACCCACCTTAGGCTCCACCTCCAAAATCTCCAGGTGTTTCCTAACCCAGAACTGGGCAACCCTATCTATAGTGCATGTGAAAAGAGAGGAGAACATACAGATCACCTAAGAACATAAAAACATAAGAGGAGCCATGTTGGATCAGGCCAGTGGCCCATCCATTCAAACCCTCTGTATCACACAGTAGCCAAAAACACTGTTTTCTTGGTGCTAGGGGGGGGGGGGGCAACAGAAGGGGGGATTAAAAAAAAATCTGGCCCCACTGGTGGACCTCCTGATGGCCCCTGGGTTTTGGCCACCGTGTGACACAGAGTGTTGTTCTGGATGGGCCATTGGCCTGATCCGACATTGGCTTCTCTGATGTTCTTATTTCATAGGATGGCTGTGAGGAGAAAATGGGGGGAGGGGGAGACCCACGCGTGCCGCTCCCAGCTCCTTGCAAGATGAGTGGAATACAAAGATGCTAGATAGAAAAAATTTAATCTTTTCTTCTTAATAAAACACGAAAGGATGCATGCAGAAAGGACGCATGCAGAGTTCTCTATACATTCCAGGAGTCTTTTAAAAACTAAACAAGAACCCCCCCACCCCAGGAGTAAAGGCGTGAGCCTGATTGACTTGTGATGATTTCACATCTCCTTTCAGTTCTGTGGAACACTGGGGATGACCGGTTCCAATCAGGAAAAGGAAGTGAACGGCATTTCTTACGATGAAGAGCCTACGGTTGCCAGCTCTGGGTTGGGAAATATCGGGCGATTTGGGGGGTGGAGCCAGAAGAAGGCGGGGCTTGAGGAGGGGAGGGATGCAGAGTTCTCTATGCATTCCAGGAGTCTTTTAAAAACTAAACAAGAACCCCCCCGCCCCTGGAGTAAAGACGTGAACCTGATTGACTTGTGACGATTTCACATCTCCTTTCAGTTCTATGGAACAGTGGGGATGACCGGTTCCAATCAGGAAAAGGAAGCGAACAGCGTTTCTTACGATGAAGAGCCTACGGCTGCCAGCTCTGGGTTGGGAAATATGACGCCCTACAGTCCACCCCGCCAAAGCAGCCAGCTTCTCCAGAGGAACTGCTCTCGATGGCCTAGAGATGCGGCGCGGCAAGCGTTTCGCATTTGTGTGCACGCGCAGTTCCGCAGAGCAGCACTGCTTTCAATTACGCGTTTGTGCGCACGCGCTTACGAAAAACATCCGGTTTGCGATGGGACGTGGACAGGCGCCGGATGCCACGGGATACTAGCGCTCCCGTGATCAGACGCCCACCCCTGCCCCGCGTTTCCTGGATACTAGTGCACTTTTTTACAGCGCATCTTCGGCGGGACACCACGGGTTGGCCACGAGTGCGCTACGCTTCCCAGATGTTGCGGTGTGATCGCGCCCCGAAAATCCGCCTGGCATTCGTGTCTTTAGCGCGGCAACGTCTCCGTGTGAACGGGGCCTACGTTTCTCAAACACCCAGTCTACTAGATCAGAGCTAGTGCTAAAGGGACATGGACCTCAGTGCTCCATTAGGGTTGCTAGGGCGACGGCTTGTTGGCAGGCCACAAGCACCACGCTGAGCAGCTGAAGCCCTTGAAATCTTTTAGCAGGGAGGGAGAGGGGTGGCCGCAGGTAGCCGGGGCTTGGGGGCGGGGCTTGGGAGTGGGGCTTCCCCCGGCGGCCAGCCGCTGGGGAAGCGGGTTACAGCCCCCAGAAGCGGGCGAACCCCTGCCCGGACCTAGGAGCTGGCACTCCTATGCTTCACAGAAACCGCTGCCTGTGCACAGCCTGGGCTCCTTGGAGAAAAGACAAGATGCAAATGCAGCAGATAAAATAAGCGAGAGTCTGCCTCACGGGCAGTGTTCCCTCTAAGCTGAGTTGGTGTGAGCTAGCTCACAGTTTTTTAGCCTCCGGCTCACACATTTTTGTCTTAGCTCAGGAAGGAGGGCTCCAGAATAACCTAATTGATGCAGTGGCCAAGTCGCTCGCTCACAACTTTGATGCCAGTCGCTCACAAAGTGGAATTTTTGCTCACAAGACTCCACGGCTTAGAGGGAACATTGCTCACGGGCGACACACATGTAGCTTACTTTCAAACAAGGTTAAACTCTACCACGGTCCAATGCAGGGGGTTACTCTGCATGTGAGAGCCAATCGGGGCTGGCGGCAGCATACCCTCGGGGGGGGGCAGCCACCGGGGCCCAGGGTTCCTGGCAGGGCCGACCCGCTCAGTTGCTAGCACTCCACCACCCCTTCCTCCTGCTTCACAGGACTTTAGGCAGCTGTGAGCACAGGCAGTGGGAGGGTTTGTGAGAAGATAAGGGAAGGTCACACAACCCGGGAGATGGGAGGAAAGGACAGCATGAGTGATTAATGGTTGCCAGGGAGGGAGGCCCAGCTGACATTGCAGCGACATATCCACGTCACTTCCAACATGCCCCGGAAGTGACTTCATTACACTGCCATGTCCAGGTGGTGCTATGGTATCTGGGCAAAAACTCTATGGTAAATTTGGCTTCTACCATAGAGGTTTTGCCCAAATACCAAAGTGTCACCTAGACGTTGGCAACATGATGACATCACTTTCGGGTCATGTCAGAAGTTCTGTAGACACGTCGCTGCAACGTCGACTAGACCGTGCTCTTTTTGTGGGTAAGTCCACGCCGCTTGCCAGCTGATTGGCGGCGGGGCGGTGGGGGACCCCCTCTTCCACTGGGGCGTCTGGCAACCCTAGAGTGACTGCTTGTGAGCAGAGGAGAGGAACTGTCTGACCAGCACCCCAAAAACCTGGAACTGGCCCTGAAAGCCATCCACCAAAGATGTTCTCACAGGCTCTTAAGTAATAGATGTATGTGGGGAACAGGAATAGATAATATGAAGGCAACAGTGTGTGCAGATTGCAAAGCTATTTGCATGCACAAAACTTACTTGTGCCGGTGTCGGCTGGTGACGTGTATCTCTCTTACACATCACATCCTGCAAAAAATTTTAAGATCCAAAAATTTAAGAGCCCTTGACAGAGGCATAGCTTCAACAGGGCATGGTAGCACCTTCCGTTTCCAGGTTCACTGCATGAGCCACTGGTTGCGACTGGTCCCAGTCACCACATAGTACCACTTACACCACTCCTTTTGGGACTGCTGTCCATTTGGACATATTGAAGGACCTGCCAAATCAAACTGGAAACCAAGTTCTCCAGCATTTCGATCTTTGTGTTCATAACTATACCCTGCCCAGACCCTCATTAGCGGTAGTTTACTCAGTAGGTACAGACATTGGAAGTTCCTCTTGAAGAACTACAGGTCGGATTTTGTCCTCTTATTTATTTACAAAATTGATATCCTGCCCTTTCAGCCCAAACAGGGCCATCAAGGCAGCCAACAACTAAAAGCATTCATATAAAAGCACAACATAAAGATCAGTTACAACCACACAAAAAACATGTAAAGGTAAAGGTAAAGGTTCCCTTGCTCGAAAGCCAGTCGAATCCGACTCTAGGGTTGCGGTGCTCATCTCCGTTTCCAAGCCGAAGAGCCAGTGCTGTCCAAAGACGTTTCCGTGGTCATGTGGCCAGCATGACTAAACACCAAGGCGTACGGAACGCTGTTACCTTCCCACCGAAATGGTCCCTATTTATCTACTTGTAATTTCTTGCTTTCAAACTGCTAGGTTGGCAGGAGCTGGAACTAGAGACGGGAGCTCACTCCGTCATGCGGCACACTCAGGTCTCGAACTGCTTCCACAGCCTGCAGTTCAGCGTCTTAACTACTTGAGCCACCGCAGCTCTAATAAAACATGTACAACCATTCAAACACGGGGCAGGTAGGAGATGTCATTGAGAGCACCACCAAATGAAACAGACAAGCCCACCGTCCAGCAGAAGAACAGTGATGGAAGGGACCAAACAAATGCCCTAGGGAGGAAGTTCCACGATTTGGTGCCACGACCGAGAAGGCCCCGTCTCAGACTGCTATTATGTGCTCTGGTGCACCATCACCTTTAGTGTCCCTTTAGTGGTGCACAGTCACCTTTTCTGGCGCACCATCACCCCCCACACATCCATTACCCAGACGAGGATAGCACCCAGGTTGGCCTGATCTTGTCAGATCTCAGAAGCTAAGCTTTGGATGGGAGAAGTCCAGAGAGTTGTTACGCAGAGGCAACCAATGGCAAACCACCTCTGTTAGTCTCTCGCCTCGAAAACCCTATGGGGATCACCCATACGTCAGCTGCAACTTGGCATCATTTTCCGCCATCGCCTACATCCATGGCGCTAGAGTGTACCTCCGAACAGCCTGCCTCAACAAATCAACATTTTCTCAGTAAGACCGGAGCGGAGAAAAGACCAGTTTCTCCTTTTGAGGCGACATGCTTCTTTATATCCCCATATGAATTATACTGCTATGGAATGTAAGGAAGTGTGTGGTTTCGGGGAGATGACCGTCCACACGGCCGTGGCCCTCTTCAGATACCTACACACACGGACCTGTCCCTTCTGCAGTAACTCGGAAACAGAAGAAAAACTTTCACACTCCCAACACGGTTTTTGCACTTGAGCTGCGGTGGCTCAAGTGGTTAAGACGCTGAACTGCAGGCTGTGAAAGGTCAGTAGTTCAGCAGTTCGAGACCCGGGTGCCGCATGACGGAGTGCGCTCCCGTTTCTAGTTCCAGCTCCTGCCAACCTGGCAGTTCGAAAGCAAGAAATTGCAAGTGGATAAATACGTTCGGTGGGAAGGGAACAGCGTTCCATGTGCCTTGGTGTTTAGTCTCGCCGGCCACATGACCACGGAAACGTCTTCGGACAGCGCTGGCTCTTCGGCTTGGAAACGGAGATGAGCACCGCACCCTAGAGTC
Source organism: Gekko japonicus (assembly GCF_001447785.1). Taxonomy (NCBI): domain Eukaryota; kingdom Metazoa; phylum Chordata; class Lepidosauria; order Squamata; family Gekkonidae; genus Gekko; species Gekko japonicus. The sequence continues at coordinate 18,623 of NW_015174362.1, forward strand.
GGATTCAACTGGCTTTCGAGCAAGGGAACCTTTACCTTTACCTAACATTTATCTAAACTTTTCTTTGTAATTTAATTTTGCTGACGTTGTTTAAATTTAAATTATTTAATTAAAAAAATATATTAGTCAGAGCATTTCCCGATTCAGGTTTTCCTGGGAAACCACATCACTGAGTAAAGCAGCCACGTACTTCTTTGCACCTGTTCGTTTTAGACAGGTTGCAGAATAATACAATAAATGCATTTACACCTGAAATTCCTTGGTGCAAATAAGGAGAGAGCGACACCCCGCATACTGATATTTTTTTTCTTTTTGCTTCATCTGCTTTGATGGTGAAAACTGCTGGCAAATCTCAGCTGGCTTATGGTGGCCCTGTAGGGTTTTCAGGGCAAGAGCCATTGCCTGCCTCTGCATAGCAACCCTTCACTTCCTTGATGGTCTCCCATCCAAGTATTAGCCGACCAACCAGGGCCGACCCTGCTTAGCTTCCAAAAGCTGATGAGATCGGGCTAGACTGGACCATTCAGGTCAAGACAGAGACGCAGAGGTAATTTGTCATTGTCTGCCTCTGCATGGCAACCCTAGACTTCCTCTGCGGTGCTGACAAGTAGCAGTTGACTTCTGGGTTTTTGAGGGCAAGAGACGTTCAGAGGTGGGTGGTTTTGTCATTGCCTGCCTCTGCATAGCAACCCTTCACTTCCTTGATGGTCTCCCATTCAAGTATTAACCGACCAACCAGGGCCGACCCTGCTTAGCTTCCAAGAGCTGACGAGATCGGGCTAGCCTGGGCCATCCAGGTCAAGGCAGAGGTGCAGAGGTAATTTGTGATTGCCTGCCTCTGCATGGCAACCCTAGACTTCCTCTGTGGTGCCTACAAGTAGCAGTTGACTTCTGGTTTTTGAGGGCAAGAGACGTTCAGAGGTGGTTTTGTCACTGCCTGCCTCTGCATGGCAACCCTGGGCTTC
>NW_015174362.1:20615-30456 GCF_001447785.1 Gekko japonicus
GCCTCTGCATGGCAACCCTGGACTTCCTCTGCGGTGCCGACAAGTAGCAGTTGACTTCTGGGTTTTTGAGGGCAAGAGACGTTCAGAGGTGGGTGGTTTTGTCATTGCCTGCCTCTGCATAGCAACCCTTCACTTCCTTGATGGTCTCCCATCCAAGTATTAACTGACCAACCAGGGCCGACCCTACTTAGCTTCCAAGAGCTGATGAGATCGGGCTAGTCTGGGCCATCCAGGTCAAGGCAGAGGTGCAGAGGTAATTTGTCACTGCCTGCCTCTGCATGGCAACCCTGGACTTCCTCTGCGGTGCCGACAAGTAGCAGTTGACTTCTGGGTTTTTGAGGGCAAGAGACGTTCAGAGGTGGGTGGTTTTGTCATTGCCTGCCTCTGCATAGCAACCCTTCACTTCCTTGATGGTCTCCCATCCAAGTATTAACTGACCAACCAGGGCCGACCCTACTTAGCTTCCAAGAGCTGATGAGATCGGGCTAGTCTGGGCCATCCAGGTCAAGGCAGAGGTGCAGAGGTAATTTGTCACTGCCTGCCTCTGCATGGCAACCCTGGACTTCCTCTGCGGTGCCGACAAGTAGCAGTTGACTTCTGGGTTTTTGAGGGCAAGAGACGCTCAGAGGTGGGTGGTTTTGTCATTGCCTGCCTCTGCATAGCAACCCTGGGCTTCCTCTGCGGTGCCGACAAGTAGCAGTTGACTTCTGGGTTTTTGAGGGCAAGAGACATTCAGAAATGGTTTTGTCATTGCCTGCCTCCGCATGGCAACCCTGGACTTCCTCGGTGGTCTCCCATCCAAGTACTAACCAGGGCAGACCTTGCTTAGCTTCTGAGATTGAATGAAATCGAGCTTTCCTGGGCCCTCCAGGTCGGGGCTCGTTCCCATATAGGATTCTCTAGCAAGTGCTATTTTCAAATACTTAGCCATTCAGATATCAGTGCCCCCCCCAATAGAGCTCTGGCTGTTAACCCTTGCCTCCCCTGACTTTAAAAGGTAAAGGTAAAGGTTCCCTTGCTCAACAGCCAGTCGAATCCAACTCTAGGGTTGTGGTGCTCCTCTCCGTTTCAAAGCCGAAGAGCCAGCGCTGTCCAAAGACGTTTCCGTGGTCATGTGGCCGGCATGACTAAACACCAAGGAGCACGGAACGCTGTTCCCTTCCCACCGAAGTGGTCCCTATTTATCTACTTGCAATTTCTTGCTTTCGAGCTGCTAGGTTGGCAGGAGCTGGAACTAGAGATGGGAGCTCACTCCATCACGCGGCACACTCGGGTCTCGAACTGCTGAACTACCGACCTTCCACAGCCTGCAGTTCAGCATCTTAACCACTTGAGCCACCGCAGCTCCTCACTTTAGGAAGGGATGAAAAGCTCGTTGGGGCAAAGGGTGATACAGCACCTCATGTAAAGCTCCTTATTGGCCATTTTAAGAAGTTTTATCGCGCTCACAATGAGCCACAGACACATGGCACGGAGGCCTCAGCGTGGGTTTAGAAAAGGGCTCTTTTTGTTCCGCCTTAAGACACCCGCCACGTGCCTGGCCCTTCATCAACCCTTGGCAGCTGTCGAGTAGGTACAGCTGGGGCAGTTTTTTTGAAAGCCAGTGCTTGAGCGACAACTGGCAGATGATTCCGGCTTACAAAAGAAGGGTCTCTTTAAGGGAAAAAGAGGGTTTTCTTTAAAAGGGGGTGGGGGTGAGTAGGCAGATGTACGAAGAGAACATTTCACGCACGCCGCTGCTACTGGGAGAGATGTGGCATGTGCTCGAACCCTCGCACGTTCGCAGATGCCGAACCTTGTGGTCTGTAAGGCTCTCAAATGTCCCAGCTGCCGAACGAGGAGATCAGCTTGCACTACAGGGGCTGCTACTGGGAGATCAGGGTCAGCTTCCTCACACACACACACACACACACACACACACCCCTCAACAACATCTACATGTCCTTCTATGAAGGCATCAGTATGATATTCCGGAGGTTACAGTGAACCCTTTTCACCATTCCTATCGGAACCAGGCCTCTACCACATAGTAGTCTACCACTCTTCACCCAAAGAGTGATTAACACATGGAATTCACTGCCACAGGAGGTGGTGGCAGCTACAAGCATGGACGGCTTCAAAAGGGAATTAGACAGGCATATGGAGCAGAGGTCCATCAGTGGCTATTAGCCACAAGGTATAGATAGGGACTCTGGGGCAAGTGATGCTCTGTCTTCTTGGTGCTTTTGGGGGGGGTCAACAGTGGGAGGGATTCAAATGTCCTGGCCCCACTGCTGGACCTCCTGAGGGCACCTGGTATTTCTGGCCAGTGTGTGACACAGAGTGTTGGAACTGGATGGGCCCTTGGCCTGATCCAACATTGGCATCTCTTATGTTCTTAGTTATCTATCATAATCAGTCCTTCCTAGCTGGATCCCTGATTTGCCTCTCTATACAGCCATGTTTCTAGGGATGCCGGGTGCTATGTGTGAGGACCCCTCCCCCTCCTCCACCCAAGACCCCCTTGTTTAGTGGGGTCCCTCTCTTATTTTGGACTTAGTTGTTTTAATAGGCATCCCCTTTTGCAGCCTAAATGCCAAAGGGATCTGAAACTCGTTGGGCTGTGACCACACGCACTAAATAATCCACTTTCAATGCGGTTTCCAACTGGATTTTACTGTGGGGGATTCTGCATCTAGCATTCGTTCCACATTGTCTCAACTGGGAGGGAAAAAATGCAGTTCATAACCACATTCAAATACCTCGGGGCAACGCCCTACTGATTGCAAAGTCACCCCTGAACGGCCATAAAAGGGCCATAAATCTATGCAGACGGTACAATAAAATCCGACAGTCGAAGAACTCGAAAGTGGCATGGAGTGTGGCAGCTACCATAAAACCCGATAATCAAAGTTAGTGAAAGCAACATGCAAGGCAGAGGGGACTTTCTGTTCTAACGTGGGTTTCGTAAAACAATGGAGGGAAAAACCAGTGCAGAATCGGCCTGTGTGAACTGACAAAATCCAGTTGGAAAGTGCATTGAAAGAGGATTGAAAGTGGATTATTAAGCATGTGTGATCGCAGCCTTTGGTGAATGTCGTAACGGCACCTGGGTTCAGCTATGACACTGGAAAATCCCAAAGGAGAGGAAGGGTGTGTTGGCATTACAAGCTGATTAAGTGTAAACTCTCCCAGCTCAGGTTTCTCAATAACAATAAGACTTCTCAATAAGACTTCACTTCAGGGGTCATTTCCTGCGGGAGCGCACAGGAGCGGAGCTCCAGCAGTAAAGAGCCCAGGGGGTGGGCACATGCAACAAGCCCCGCCCCCTGCTCCCAGCAGCCCTCAGTCAGAGCAAGAAGCAGCCAGGTAAGCTGCAGAGCCCCCCCCCCCCGGCCCAAAACAGTCCAGTGGCACCTTTAAGACCAAGTTTTATTCAGATACAAGCTCTCCAAGAGTCAAATAAGTTATACTAATAAGTTATGCTAATGAGCTCCTGCACCTCTTTTTCTACGAAATGACCCCTGCTTCACTTCATTCGCAATAACAAAAGACTTTTCAATACTGGAATATCTTGGCATACCCCAGAGGTGTCTGCCCAGCCCAAAGAAGTTGCTATTTCATTAACCAATGCCCGGTTAATTTTTTCCTTCTTTTGTTTAAAACTCAATCAAGGACGACATCCAAGTCATTAATTAATGGTCCATCCTGTTTCAGGAGTGATCTTGACTCACCCAGACTTTTGTGTCAATGCAGATCTGGCTAACTTCAACCTAAATAAAGTATGTTAATCATGCTAGCTCATCCAGGCTCTTTGTGCCCATGCAGATTTGGCTCACAGTAGCCTAATCAAGGTATTTCCCCCATTTTCCCTCAGAATGTTTGACAGCAATTACCTTAACTTTAAACTAGCCAGTGAGATTCAATCTTTTTTTTAATCTTGGCACAAAGCCAGGAAGGCCGAAATCCCACCTAACCCTGGAGATCTTCTGTCCATAAAAGAAGGACCTCATGCCATAGCAAATAGTTCCTCACAGGGGTCATTTCCTGCAGGCGCGCACAGGAGCGGAGCTCCGGCAGTAAAGAGCCCAGGGGGTGGGCACATGCAACAAGCCCCACCCCCTGCTCCCAGCAGCCCTCAGAGCAAGAAGCAGCCAGGTAAGCTGCAGAGCCCCCCCCCCACCAGTGGCACCTTTAAGACCAAGTTTTATTCAGGTACAAGCTCTCCCTCCTCTATGAGGACAGATCTGCACGTTTCCCCCCCCCCAATAGCTAGCAATCCAAAACAGTCCAGTGGAGCCTGAGCGGTGGGTGTTGCCTTCTGACACACTTCCAATGATGTCAGGGGGTGTGGCATATGCAAATGAGTTGTGCTAATGGGTTATGCTAATGAGCTCCTGCACCTTTTTTTCTACAAAATGACTCCTGGTTCCTCAGATCCCGGGTCCAGATCTCTGCTGGTCAGAACTCTGGTTTCCCACTGCTCGCAGGTTTTTTCTCCTTGCTTAGCTGGCTCCTCGCTCTGCTCCTTGGACTTCAGCTTCATTTTCCCCAGGACCGGTCCAGACCTCAAGCCCAGAATATCAGGTCATATGTCCCTTCCCTAAAACTTCCCAATTTTTCTCCCTTCTACCTTTTATAAGTGTGCCCACTGGTTGGTGTGTTTGTGTGTGCGTGGTTACTTAGGGAATTAGTTCTCAGGTGCCTAGTGTAGGTTCGTTATACTTTTATTATTTTATTTTGTATACAATAAAGCTATTTGTCTTTACAATCTCATTCTCTTTCTTCATAATTATATTTTGGGGTACCCCCACCAAGATCCACCCTGGTATAAACAGACTTACAAGGTCCTGCGTTATTCGGCTCTGGAACCGTTTTAAATCTAATTTCTAGGGATAGGCACAAACCAGCTCTCAAACTAAAGTTCATCATGAATTTTGGCCGGTTTGTATTCGCGAAGGGTTTTTCATGAACTGAAGAGCTGACACAAACTTCCACGAATTTTGATGCAATTCGTGGGGGTTCGTGAAGAGCAGAAAGCAGGGGTTTAAATAGTTCTGGTTTGGTTTGCAAACCGGCATATTTGTTCATAGTTTGGTTCATGGTTCAGACATGAACCCTGAACCACAAAAATGCAGTTCATGCCCATCCCTACCAATTTCCTCTCCTTTGGGTTTAGCTTGGGTAACATATTCCTGGGAGCTTCCGGGTGGAACTGACATCGGGCTACGTGCCAATACATCATTTCTGCCCTCCATTGTTTTTCGCACCTCCACTGTTTTTCCCACCGGCCTGAGAGGCAAGGGCAGGTGAGTGGGCCTTTTCCTGGGAGACCTCCTGCCCAAAACAGGCCCTTGGCAAGCTGGCATGCAAGAAGCTAGTATCACTCATCTTCCTGTACTTGAGGGCCACATCACATCTTCCCTTTTCTAACACTAAGATTAAATTTACCGTGGAAAAGGTATACTTTGGTGCAGGGCTATTTTTGTAGAAAAAGCCCAGCAGGAACTCATTAGCATAATAGGCCACACCCAACAGCAAAACTCATTAGCCTATTAGGCCACACCCTGACCGCACCACTCATTAGCACATTAGGCCACACCCCCATGTTACCGGAAGTGTGGTCATCCAGCCACACCCACCTTTCCCTTCTTATTCTGTTTACCTTGTTTGTAGTCAAAACCCAGGGCTTTTTTTGTAGCAGGGACTCCTTTGCATGTTAGGCCACACACCCCTAATGTAGCCAATCCTAATCAGTTCCTGCTGTTGGGTGTGGCCTATTATGCTAACGAGTTCCTGCTGGGCGTGGCCAACTCGGGAGCCAGCCGGAACTCCGTTCCTGTGCGTTCCTGCCCAAAAATAGCCCTGCTTTGGTGTAACCCAAATGGATTTTAGCATGTATGTAAACAGAACACGGAGCTGCTGTGAGAAAACCTTGTGTCCGACTCCACAGTACAGAACATACTTGTGCAAATGCTCATTCATGCAACACACCTCCCCAAGGATCAGTCTCCGCACTGGGGGGGGGGAGGAACGTGTATACCGTCCACTGGACTCCCTTAATGTTGGCAATCCTTAACATTGAATGGATCTTGCTGAATTCTACACAACACCAGCCTCTAACTGCATCCTTTCCTGATCTCTTAAGTGAGCTCACATGAACTGAGCACAGGCTTAGAGCCTGGGCTAGGAATACATTAAATAAGAAACCACGCGTATGAATGAACCACAGAGCGCAGCATGGGAGGAACATCCTCCCACAACACCCACCCCCTACAAACTCTTTCTTAGCATGCTGCTTCCAGTCACCAGAAGTGGTAATGTTGATCCTCATGTATCACCTTTCATGGTTGCAAGACAAAATCTTGGAAACAGGCCTTAGGTTTCCATTTAAGAAAGCATCCCTTCCAGGGGTACTCTGAAGAATCAGCCATGGGATGATGTGCAGCCACTGGAGTTTTGTAAGCTTCCACTCTTTTATTTTGCAGGCGAGACACCCTGAAGATGGCTCAGATGGAAAGAAGCACGTGGACCTCTGCAAGAATGCACACCGGACAGAAGCTGCAGGCTGCTCTGGCTGGTCAAATGGAACCAAGGCCGTCTTCCTGGGAGGTTTGGTCCCCTTCAACCAGCTACAGCAGCGTTGCGATTGGTCATCTGCACAAAGCCTGGCATTTAAAACTGATCTCCTTACGATTTCATATCTCTCTCTCTCTCTCTCTCTCTCTCTCTCCTCTACTTCTGCAGCCAACCTTTTAGGGTTATCAGAATAAAACAGGGCACAAATAAGGTTGCCAGCCCCTCAATGGGGACGGGGTTTCCACGCTTTCAGGGGTCCCAATCCATTGCTGCTCAGCTGGCTGGTGGGGGGAGCCCCACCCCCGAGCAGCCCCATCCGCGCTGACATGCTCAGTGCAATGATGTCACATGGAGGTGACGTCATCATGCAGGGCACGTTGTGGGGGCACGCTCTAGCATTTGAGGAAAAACTCTATGGTAGCCAGGAAGAAGACTGCAGGAAGAAGACAGGAAACCCACACGCACACACACTGGAACACAGTCAGGACCTGGCGACCCTGGCACAAAGGCTAAAGAGTCATGCATCAAATGATGCTGGAGGGAGATATGGTGGGGCTGGTTCAACGAGGAAAGGCCGCCTGGAGAAGGTCACATTTCTCTTAAATAATCAGGCCCACAGCTGGGGAGAACTCTTGCACCTTGCTGTGTTCCCAGGCTCCAAAACATTGGCAAGGATCTACTGTGGAACTCCTGTCCGGTCTGCTAACTGTGCCCTCTGCTGGAAGACCAAGGTCTGTGCATGGATTTCACCCTTGGAAACTGCACACAGCTTGGTGGCATAACATCTTTTACATGTGGGTGTTTCTGCACATGGTCTGGAAACAGGTAAAGCGGAGACAAAACACCGCAGACCAGAGGTCTTCCTGAAGAAAACTTACAAATGGTACTCAATCCTTATGATTATATATTATGATATATAACGTGTGACACTACAATACACCACGTGTCAGGGGCCATGGCAGGAAAGGTCAGGGCCAGTGTACGGGGTACACCTTGAGTAAAACAATTTTACTAAAGTACTGTCACGTGGACATTGGGGAGCCCTAGCACCCCTACTGGGGGTGGGAGCTGGAGATCTTTTGGAGCTACAACTGATCTCCAGATGCAGGGCCGGCCCCAGCTTATTTTGCACCTTAGGCGAGGATCCCTTCTGGCGCCCCCCCCCCCCCCGGGGCCCCCCCCATTTTAAAAAATCAAAAATAAATGCATTTTAGGAAGAATGAAAAACACAAATAATCAAGAAACTCCCAGAGTACGGGCCGGGTGCAGTTTGGCACCCCTAAGGGCCAGCCCGCTCTAGGCAATCGCTTAGTTCGCCTAGTGAGTGAGCTGGCCCTGTCCAAATGACAGATCTCAGTACAAAAATGGGCAAAATGGATGCTTTAGAGGGTGGACTCTATGTTATCGTGCCCCGCTGAGGTCCCCTTCACCCCCAAATGTCCAGAAAGGTCTCTAAGGTGCTACTGGATTCTAAGCTAGCTGTTCTACCGTAGACCGACACAGCTACCCTCTGGAACTGACAGACAGAACACATTTCACTCATATGTAATAGTAGTAGAAAGTGTGTGCAAACGTGGGTTACCATCCTCCCCGGTGGGGCCAGGGGATCCCTCGATTTCGGGGGGGGGCAATCTGCCACTGATCAGCTGGTCAGCAGGGGAAGCCCCAGCCCTGAACAGCAGCATCCCATGGGGGATGCTGCCAACATGATGATATCACCGGTAGTGACATCATCACTCTGGGGCCATTGCTCAGTGACGCTCTAGCATTCGGGGAGGAATCCTATGCTCTAGCATTCAGGGAGGAATTTTATGGTCACCACAGAGTTTTTGCCCCGAACGCTAGAACGCCACTGCAGAATAGTCCTAGAGTGATGACGTCACTACTGGGGACGTCACTGTACCACATGCGCAGCAGAAGAATCCCGGCCAGGAGCCCCCCACCGGACAAAAGGTAAGACCCGCCAACCCTAGTGCCATCAGGGGTATTGCATAGATGTCACCGAGCTCACAAAGCAGAATTTCTGCTCACATGGTCTCCACAGCTTAGCGGGAACATTGGTTACCACAGAGTTTTTGCCTCGAACGCTAGAATGCCACTGCAGAATGGCCCTAGAGTGATGACGTCACTACTGGGGACGCCACTGTACCGCATGCGCAGCAGAAGAATCCCGGCCAGGAGCCCCCCACCGGACAAAAGGTAAGACCCGCCAACCCTAGCGCCAACAGGGGTATTGTGTACATGTCACCCCTATTTTCATCCGTCTAAACATGCAGGCCATTATATTTTACACTGTTGACCATATTTTAGCCCTTGGGAAAGGTTTGACCTACTGATACTCTCACCAGAACTCCTGGATTATTTGGTTATTTCCCGATTTTCAGCCGAACAGCAGTTTACAATTCACATCTATGCATAGATTGTGAGAAGTTTATAATCCATGCCTGAACACCTTCTTCATAAGTTTGCCAGCCTCCGGGTGAGTCTAGCAACAAATAAATATACACTGCAAAAAACTTATAACAAACTAATGTGTTCTATTTATAATCATTATTTAGTAAAGTGCATAGTGTATCATTATTTCATCCTAGTCAGGTATAAATATTCATTACATTCAATAAGCAATAACATTCAGTACATACAGATTGATAACTACCAGACCATTTTGCATCAGTGTTTTAAAAGTCAAATTGTTGTTGTTGTTCAGTCGCACAGTCGAGTCCGACTCTTCGCGACCCCATGGACCATCTCCCGCCAGGCCCTCCTGTCTTCTGCCGTCCTCTGAAGTTGGCTCAACTTCATGTTCGTTGCATCGATGACACTCTCTAACCATCTCATCCTTTGCCGTCCCCGTCTTCTTTGACCTTCAATCTTTCCCAGCATCAGGGTCTTCTCCAGTGAGTGCTCCCTTCTCATTTGGTGGCCAAAGTATTTGAGCTTCAGTTTCATTATCTGGCCTTCCAGGGAACAGTCAGGGTCGATTTTTTTTAGGATTGACTGATTTGATCTCCTTGCAGTCCAAGGGACTCTCAAGAGTCTTCTCCAGCACCATAGTTCAAAAGAATCTATTCTTCGGCGCTCGGCCTTCCTTATAGTCCAACTCTCGCAGCCATACATGACTACTGGGAATACCATTGCTTTGACCATGCGGACTTTTGTTGGCAGGGGGATGTCTCTACTTTTTATCATGCTGTTTAGGTTCGCCATCGCTTTCCTCCCAAGGAGCAGGCGTCTTTTAATTTCATGGCTGCAGTCACAGTCTGCGGTGATCTGGGATCCCAGG
>NW_015174362.1:31089-31218 GCF_001447785.1 Gekko japonicus
CTCTGGGTGGAGCCTGTAGATATCCCAGAATTACGATTCATCTCCAGAGAACAGTTCCCCTGGAGAAAATGGCTGCTTTGGAGGGTGGAGTCTAAGGCACTTCAGCCTGTTGAGATCCCCCTGCACAAC
>NW_015174362.1:31357-34506 GCF_001447785.1 Gekko japonicus
TCTAATTCTAACTTTCTTTTATAAATAATCATTGCAATTTTATTTTAAAATACTTTTATTAACCTAGTTACTGGCCCCTCTATTGTGTGGCGAAGGCTATTGTTTGTGAAGAAACAAAATTTAGAACGGATAAAAGGAAGTACTTCTTCACCCAAAGAGTGATTAACACATGGAATTCACTGCCACAGGATGTGGTGGCGGCTACAAGTATGGACAGCTTCAAAAGGGAATTAGATAAGCATATGGAACACAGAGCCAGGGTCCGGCTTACCTGAGGGACCGCCTTTCCCCATGTATACTCCCAAGAGCACTTCGGTCGGGGACCCAACATCGCCTGGTGATCCCAAGCCCCCAGGAGGTAAAGCTTGCTGCGACCAGGGCTAGATCCTTTTCAGTGGCGGCCCCTACCTGGTGGAACGAGCTCCCGGAGGAGATCAGGGCCCTGCAGGACCTTATGCAGTCCCGCAGGGCCTGCAAGACGAAGGTCTTCCACCAGGCTTTCGCATACGGGCCGCCGCTGCGACCACCACCAATGTTGGCGATACCATCGGGATTAGGACTCGCCCTTGGAAGTTCCGCCATAAATTGCATGGCACTGACAATGTGGGATTGGCTCGAACTATCTGCTGGACAGTGCCACCCAATGGGGAGGATTGAGGACGCCATCAAAACCACTCAAGACCGTCTTGCTTACAGAAAGCACTTTATTATTGTTATTGTTATTAATATTCATGATTTTACTGTTTTATCTGATTTTATGTATGGGCTCATGCCCCTTGTAAGCTGCCCTGAGCCCGCTCGCGGGGAGGGCGGGGTAAAAATGCCTAAATAAATAAGCATACAGAGCAGAGGTCCATCAGTGGCTATTAGCCACAAGGTATAGATAGGGGCTCTGGGGCAAGTGATACTCTGTCTTCTTGGTGCTTGGGGGGGGGGCAACAGTGGGAGGGTTTCTAATGTCCTGGCCCCACTGGTGGACCTCCTGATGGCACCTAGTATTTTTGGCCACTGTGTGACGCAGAGTGTTGGACTGGATGGGCCTTTGGCCTGATCCAACATTGGCGTCTCTTATGTTCTTATGTTCTTAAAATTCATTCTTTCACTCAGTCAAAAGAAACCCATGCCCCGTTCTCTGAACCAGTACAGTTGTGAACAGACTGTGCGATGTGAAGAAAAGACAAGCGGCCATTTTGTAGCTGATAGACAACAACCGGCTCCTCCTTTATTTCTCATTCCTCACTACTTCCTTTGAGAACCACAAAGAACCTGAATTCTTCGATGATTCCACGGACCGCAACTGAAATAATGTGGTGGAATAGGATTCAGTCTTTCTAAAGGTTCTCTCTTTTTTAAATGCCTCCCTGTCGGGGAAATTATGCCGTTCTGTGGTCGCTGAGGGTTTCCTTCCTCTCACCTGTGTCACTGTGTCTGAGGAGGAGTGTGTGTCATAAATCAGTCTCCTCAACAAATGTGTCAACCACACTACCGCCAAACCACATCTGATGCGTAAAACCTTATATTTAGTTGACCTTGAAAAACTTTAGGCGTACAGTTGATAGCCTTATAGCAGTAAGTCTGCCTCTCAAGTTCCCCCACCCTAATTTAGTAACATAAGCGGGAGACAGCGTGGTGTAGTGGTTAAGAGTGGCGGACTCTAATCTGGAGAACCAGGTTTGATTCCGCACTCCTCCACGTGCAGCCAGCTGGGTGACCTTGGATCAGTCATAGCTCTCAGAGGCCTCTCAGCCCCCCAAAATAAGTCTAGCTTGCTAAAAGACTTAGAACTGAAGGCCGCCAGACAATCTTCATGTCTCCTGGCTATATCACACACAATGCCATATGATAATCAATCAGTCAGTCAATTAATCAAGTTACGTAAGCATTTATATCCTTTTTTTCTCTCACATCTGGGGACTCAAAGTGGCTTTTGTTGTTGTTGTTCAGTCACACAAATCTTCATGTCTCCTGGCTATATCACACACAATGCCATATGATAATCAATCAGTCAGTCAATTAATCAAGTTACATAAGCATTTATATCCTGCTTTTCTCCCACATCTGGGGACTCAAAGTGGCTTTTGTTGTTGTTGTTCAGTCACACAGTCAAAATAAAATAAAATAAAATAAATAAAATAAACTCTTCGCAACCCCATGGACCACATCAAGAAATGGACAAACTGACGAGGAAATTAAATAATCTGGAAGCAGAGGATTTCTTTGCGGACTGGAAGGATCTTAAAGATTATATGGAAAAAAATTGGGATGTAAGAGACGAATTATTTAGCTTTGAAAACTATTGAAGTTATCAGATGTTAAAAATTAGATTAAAATGTATTACTTAAATAGAAGGAAATAAGTTACCTGTGGACACAAGTAATGACAAGGAAAGGAAAAAGAATTAACAACTAGACAGGAGGTTGGAGCACTGTGGGAAGCCGAAAAGGGTGGGGAAAGGGAGGAGGGGGGTATGGTATAAACTTTACTGCTATGAATAATATTTGAGTATGTTTATCATATCCTAATAAAGTTGTTTTTTTTTTAAAAAAAACAACCCCATGGACCACATCATGCCAGGCCCTCCTGTCTTCCGTTGTCCTCCAGAGTTTGCTTAATTTCATGTTCACTGCATCGATAACACTGTCTAACCATCTCATCCTTTGCCGTACCCTTCTTCTGTTACCTTCAGTCTTTCCCAGCATCAGGGTCTTCTCCAGTGAGGGCTCCCTTCTCATTTGGTGGCCAAAGCATTTGAGCTTCCGCTTCAGTATCTGCCCTTCAAGGGAACAGTCAGGGTTGATTTCTTTTAGGATTGACTGATTCGATCTCCTTGCAGTCCAAGGGACTCTCAAGAGTCTTCTCCAGCACCATAGTTCAAAAGAATCTATTCTTCGACACTCGGCAGTGTTGGCAGGCTGATGTCTCTACTTTTTACTATGTTGCCTAGGTTTGCCATCACTTTCCTCCCAAGGAGCAGGTGTCTCTTAATTTCATGGCTGCAGTCACCATCTGCAGTGATCTTGGATCCCAGGGACATGAAGTCTGTCACTGCTTCCACGACTTCCCCTTCTATTTGCCAAGGAGTGATGGGGCCAGATGCCATGATCTTAGTTTTTTTCATAGAATCATAGTGTTGGAAGAGACCTCCAGGG
>NW_015174362.1:39288-39459 GCF_001447785.1 Gekko japonicus
TTTTTTAATTGCGCCGTGCTGCCACTTGGGTGGCACAGCTGTCTGGACAGTGCCTAGAGCACTGTCGCGCAAAGCAAGCGGTTGGGCAAAGGATGTGTGATCATCTGAACCTGCTTAAAAATATCCCCGCTCAAATCTACAGCAGGAACAAATCACAGTACACTTGCCGCG
>NW_015174362.1:39842-45009 GCF_001447785.1 Gekko japonicus
AGTTACAATAGGATATAGAAACAATCAGCATGAAAAACAAGAAAAGCATCAAATAAGGGGGAAGACACTATAGGTATGCGGTCTATACTTATCTGAGGTCCGCTGAGAAGAAATCTCCTCTTAGGAAGGAAGGAGAGAGTCACCTGAAGCACCTTAGTGCACACTACGGGAGGGGTGGGAAGAGCAGCGGAGAGGGGCAAGAAGAGAGAGAAACAAAGCCGTGTTTCTCCTTTTAAAAGCTATGTTTTGGGGCTGGCTTTACCTGCCATAACTCTCAGGGTTCGTCCTCTGTCCTATGGCTATAGGCCCAAAAGGGGGTGACGTCTTAATGAAGGGGAAGAGGGCAATATGCAGATATTCTATCCTACATCAAAGCGGGGGCCATGTGGTGAGGTGTTAACCTCCATTTCCCTTGACAACCTTTGACTTGTAGAGATGTTACTGGTCCAGAGTCATAAACAGTGTTGTCTTTTGATGCCCAACCCAGATAGCGGAGAGAGAGTTACGTGGGTTCCCACAGATTAGCAATGGTGGGGTTCGCTGTTGTTTTCCCAGGGGCCAAGTTAGGGGTAATGGCGCTGGGTCTCCTCTGTCCCGAGGCATCATGGGATTAACTCCAGGGAAGCACATGGTCTGCAGAAGCAGCAGGCAGCACGAGTCTTGTCTATTCCTAGGCAAGCATGCGATGCAAGGCAAAGCTACACAAACAGCAACAATCCCTGAATCCCCAATGCACAGATATACAGACATGAAACCCACACAGGCAGCATCCACACAACACAGAAATGTAAACACAAGCACCCATGGTAACACCTGTGTGTGGCAAAATTTCTACCAGCTGTTGTCAAATCATATGACAGCTTTTGCAGTAGCAACCTCTAAATTCTTCCATGTTTTCCTGTGGAACGAGGTTTATTGTGGGATGAGGGTTTGCTGTTTATGACTCCAGTTGCAAAAACAATAAGCTATTAAAATAAATAAATAAAAGACCACTAGATAGACTACAGAATTATTGGTTCTACAGACAGTGCCACCTAGGGGGATCAGCTCAATCCAAATCTAAAGAAGAAACCCCCACAGCAGTCAGTCAGCTAAGAAAGATGCTGGGTTGATCTAATCATGGGTTTGTATGGGTCCATTCTATGAGTCTATGGTCCATTCTGCATCTGGCATTCGCTCCACATTTTCTCAGCACTCGACCTGGTTCCCCCTTGCCTCGGAATACCTATTTTCATTGCATTGCCTCGGATCCTGGTTTCTACATTAGCTAGTATCAGCTTACCATCTATTTTGTTTTCAATGCTGGGCCCTGCTGCATTGTTATGCAGATTTTCCTGTGTCAGTACTTGCCTCAGTGGTCATTAGCTGCCTGAGCCAAGTACTTCATGGCAAGGTGACAAATACAGAGGGGGAAATAGGGGCAGGAGACTGACGGAGATCAATGAAGCCGTGTCAAGTTGTCTGCTTATTGTTCCCTCAATGCGACTGCGAAGTCATCCCTGAACAGCCATAAATTTATGCAGAAGGTACCATCAAAGCCGATGAACAAAGAAAGTGAAGATGGCATGCAGTGTAGAGGGAGATTAACCTCCTGGCATGGCTGTGGAAAAACTGTGAGGAAACAGATGGGTGCAGAATTAGCCTATGTGTGGAGCATGGGGTGACAGGATCTTGACTCTATTGCGCAGGCATGTTCATGCTAAGGTTGCCTGGAAACAATTCCTGTTCCTTTAACAGAGGCTTTATGTAATGTATTCAAAGCGGCCTTGAATGCCATGTTGTGAAACATCTAATTGAAATGTAATGTTGAGCTTCGTCCTGGGCTAGGATCCAAATCCATCCAATAGAATTGCTAGCCCAGGAAGTAACAAGCCAATCGCTTCAAGCAAGCTCCCTGAGCGGGAACGAATGTGATTGGACATTATCTCAGCAACCTCATAGGTTGCTATGTGTACAGTGGGTGTAGCTATATTAGCCGGGAATGTTTAAAAGCAGGAGAGCTGCAATGTAAAAGCTGTTCTGGCTATCAGATGTTGATCCGTGTTGGAGTTGTGTTCGAGTTGAAGAATAAAGTTGTGTTCTTGCTGAATCACTCTCCGACTACTTTGTTAAGCGAGCGACTTAACACTTTATGTGTGGAAATGACCATCTGAAGCTTTGCATGACATGGAGGTAAACAACATTCTAATAATCCTCTATTAAAAGGACAGTGTATTTCTTCTCCTACAGACAGCTGGCAACCAGCGTGGAAGTGAGATCACACTCACACAGGCATCCACCCTGTGATGCTGTAGGAATCCCACAGGTCTCTATGGTAAAGATCAAAGAGATCAGGTAGAATTCCTAGAACGCTGCAGGTAGCCAGTGACATTACTTCAGGGTGGCAGTGCACAGGTGGTCACCTCACACAATGCAGTAGCTGAGATGTATGTTGGCGTGCAGAAGGTCCCAGGTTCAATCCCCAGCATCTCCAGTTGAAAGGATCCAGCAGTAGGTGATGTGAAAAACCTCCCCCAGAGACCCTGGAGAGTCGCTGCCGTCTGGATAGACAATATTGACCAAGGGTCTGATTCAGTATGAGGCAGCTTCATATGTGTTCAGGGAGGGAGGGAGATCAATAATTAATAATAAAACAACAGGACTAATCTTATTGTTTGACCAATGTGGCTTTTGCTCCCACCCTCTCTCAGTCTTTTCTGTTTGGGCATCTGGGAAACGAAAGACTGAATCAATTCTGCCTCACAGGTGGTCTGAGATTCTGGTCATGGAAAACATAAAATGCTTCAGAAATGACACGAGAAGATCTCCCATTAGAAGACGTGACAACTTCCCTTGACTAACCTCTAGCCAGAAAGAACCTGACCCACATTTCTTTTGAGTTATTTCGGTAAGCGGCTGGAGAGAGAGAGCTCCCTTTCTCCGGTGAAAGAGTTTCCACCAGCCTCGGCGTTCCAAACCCTGAAAGGAAGTCAGATCCTCCGTCCCCGCGACGTAAATTTCTGCACATTTTGGGGGGGGCAGTGGCGGTACGCTGCAAATTCAGAGTTTCCCCATCGAAAGAGTCAGGGTTTACCTCATCTCACGGGGGTTAGAATTCCTAGAAATGGTCGTCAAAATTCTAAGCTCAATCGCACGCACGCCAATTGAACAAGAACGAAGGCAACCGTGGGAAGGGGGAGGGGAATTATTTCCATAAACTTGTACCACCACGAGTAGGGTTCCCAACAGGCCTGGAGAAAGACGTCCTGCCCCTTTAACAGAGGCTTAATGTGTGGAAATGGGCTACTGAAGCTCTTCATGGCATGTACATAAGAACAAAAGAACATAAGAGATGCCAATGTTGGACCAGGCCAAAGGCCCATCCAGTCCAACACTTTGTATCACACAGTGGCCAGAAATACCAGGTGCCATCAGGAGGTCCAGCAGGGGGGCCAGGACACCAGAAGCCCTCCCACTGTTGACTCCCCCCCAAGCACCAAGAAGACAGAGCATCCCTTGCCCCAGAGTCCCTATCTATATCTAGTCCCTATGTAGGCAAATAACGTCCCATTAAGCACAGGGCTTTAAAAAAAAAAGAGAGAGAGCTAGCTCACAGTTTTTTAGCCTCCATCTTCAGCTGGGAAGTTTGGAACCCCCTCTGAATGACAGAGTTGGGGGCAGTGTTCCCTCTAAGCTGAATTAGTGTGAGCTAGCTCACAGTTTTTTAGCCTCCGGCTCACACATTTTTGTCTCAGCTCAGGAAGGGTGGCTCCAGAACAAACTAATTTATGCAGGAGCCAAATCGCTCGCTCACAACTTTAATGCCAGGAGCTCACAAAGTAGAATTTTTGCTCACAAGACTCCACAGCTTAGAGGGAACATTGCTCACAGGGTGTCTGTGGTGGGGAGGGGAAGGGAAAGGAGTTTGTAAGGAGCAGGAAGGGCAATTTTGGTTAAATTATAATTCAGAATTGCAAAACTGGAGACACGATCCCGAGTGGTATATTCGGCAGGAAATCGGGGACAATGAGAAGACCTGAATCAGGGTTGCAGGCTGTCACTTGGCACTTAACATCCGAATCAAGTTAATGGTCAGCGATTGGCCACCGTGTAAAGGACAATATGTGGACCGGTATCATTGTCTTCAAGCCTGGTGAGGTTTAAGGGCTTCCATCCTGTTGACACATTCGCACTCCCTGATTTTCCCCCCAAAAAATGTTGACATTGCTGCAAGATCCGTGGTGAGACACAAAACTTGCCCGCCTCCAGGTGGACCCGGAGGTCCCCCAGAATTACAGCTCATCCCCAGACGACAGAGACCAGTTCCCCTGGAGAAAATGGTTGCTTTGGAGGGTAGACACTGTGGCATTGTACCCGACGGAGGTCCCTGTCCTCCCAGTCTCCATCCCCAAAACTCCTGGAATTTACCAACCGGGATCTGGCAACCACCGGTGGCCAGTGGAGACCTGGCAACCCCATTAGGTGATGACTGGTCCCCATGCTCTGTGCTTGCCTTGCAGGGGCTGGGACTTGCTCATGCAGTACAGTAGGGTTGCCATCTCTGGGTTGGGAAATGCCTGAAGATTTTGGGGCTGGGACCTGATGAGGGCAGGCTTTGGGGGGGAGGAGGGATTTCAATAAGACCTCATTCCAGAGAGCCCGCCTTCCCAAGCAGCCGTTTTCTCCCGGTGAAATTATTTCTTTCACCTGGAGATCAGTTGTAATCCCAGGAGATCTCCAGCCGCCACCTGGAGTTTCGCAACCCTAAGGACAGGGAAGACCAAGTTCACGACCACCGAGAAGAAGAGAAACATCAAAATAACAGTTGACAACGAAGAGATTGAATGTGTAGAAGAATTCACTTTCTTAGGGTTATGGATGAACCAAAATGGCGAATCACACTGGGTCGCACAACAATGAGGAGAAGAAGAAGAAGACAAAGAAGACGAAGAAGAAGAAGAACAAGACGAAGAAGAACAAGACAAAGAAGAACAAGACGAAGAAGACGACGACGAAGATGACGGCGACGAAGATGACGGCGACGAAGACGACTAAGAGGAGGAGATTTGATTTATACCCCACCCTTCACTACCCAATGGTGTCTCAGAGCGGCTTACAAACTCCTTTCCCTTCCCCTCCCCACAACAGACACCCTGTGAGGTGGGTGGGACTGAGGGAGCTCTGACAG
>NW_015174362.1:45606-56872 GCF_001447785.1 Gekko japonicus
CGATGGAAGTGGAGGCACTGGGAACAGGTGTGCTCTTCACATGCCCTTCACCTGGCAGGCCTGGGAAGCACAGGCAGCTGTGCTTCAGGATCAGAGGGATGCAGGGAGGGTGCACCGGTTGGTGGCAGGGAGGTATGGGCAGGGGGACGGTAGCAGTGGGCCCCACCAGAAGCTCTGGGCCTCAGCAGCTGCCCAACCTCACTATAAGCTTACACCAGCTCCACATAGGGTGACCAACTGTAAAAACGGCACTGAAGTGAACAACTCAGCATGCCTGGACACTGGGGGGGCTCTACATCACTCTAAGTGTGCATAGGTGTTATCTCCTTGAATAGGATGCCTCACTTTGTCTTAACCTGGGAGCTGCCCTCTGACCCCCCTCCTCTCTCCCTTTGCCCTCTCCCTCCCCTCACATGGCCTTCCATGGACAGACATGTCTCTGAAGGTCTCTCCTGTAGAGACGATGCCCTCATACATGATGCCGGACCAGCTGGCTATTTGTAACAGGGAAAGGACTCTATAGATTAGGCTCCTCTCTCTCCTTTTGACTGCAACCTGGACGGGAACTGGATCTACTTGAATCAATGTAAGTTTACTCTTTTTTGCAATATACTTCTTGGGAGATTTATTTACTGCGCTCAGTATCATGCTTCTATGACTGGGCAAAACTCTGCTATGGCCCCGGTCACACGGAGCATTAGGCACGCTAGAGAGACGGAAGATAGGCGGGTTTTCCGGGCGCGATCTCACCGCCACATCTGGGAAACGTAGAGCTCCCATGGCTCACCCGAGGCTTCACTCCGAAGATGCGCTGTAGTGTAGTTTCTGGAAACCGCGGGGCGAGGGCGGGCGTCAGATCACGTTTCCGGTGTTAGCTTGTGGCATCCGGCGCCTGCCCATTTCCCGTCGTGAAAAGTGTTTTTTTTGTCACGTCTCCACGGTGCGCACAAGCACCCAACGGCGCATGCAAACACTTGGGTTAAAAAAAACAACACAACCTCCGCGGCACCGCTTCTTTGCCGTGCCGCAGGAGTGAGGTATTATCGGCACCTTCCCCCAACCACGGGACGTCAGGCGGAATGTTTGATCCGGCTGCCGCGCAGTAGTTCACTCCGGGGCAAACAGCCACGCATCCCCCGCGATATCCGGCCCATGTGACCGGGGCGTATATTAACCAAAGATCCGAACAGAAGGACCAGCGCCATTCCTAGATGTGTAGAGCAAGGAACCCTAGCCATTTTCGTCACCCATGTCGGACAATCCGCCCCGTCCTAATTCCTTCTTTCTCGCTGCTACTGACTAAATAGGTGCCATGTCTCTCGTTGCTTCTAATTACCCCCAGTTGATTTAATCGCACTACATCATTATCCCAAAACTTCAGCACTCAACTCATTCACAAAATGACATTCGTTTGCCACAAAGATAATACAGAGTAAAAGAGTTCCGCTGAACCGGTCAGAGACTTCAGGCAACAGCCAAGACTGTTGATTAGTCACCAAACCAAAGCTGCATTTCCTGTGCTTTCTAATCAAACAGCATGATGGAGTGGAATTTCTGGTTCAACGTACGTCAGAGTCCAGAACCAGAATCGAGGGGGTAATGTAGGGGGATTACCTTCTAAAACAGGGAAAGTAGGACAGCGGGGAGAGAGTCCTTATAAAAAGCCATGCAGTTAGGACAGAGACCATCAGTACCACACAATCCACCACACCATCCACCTGATCGACGAACACGCACAAAGGAGACTTCAACATGAAATTCTTCACAGCCAGCGCTGGATTGGTGAGTACAACCCGGGGTTCCTAAGGCTGATTTATTAAGTTGAATGTCTCAGGTGCCTTTTCAAAATCTATTTTTTTCCCCTGGCTAGTGGGAAACTATGAAAAACAATAATGTCATTAACGAGAATGGCTTGGATCCTACGCAGCACGCACAGAGTTAGGTTGCAGAAATGGCTTCCCCCCTCTTCCACTGTGGTCTTTGACCCCCAGAATTGTGTCCCCCCATTGGGCCCACAGGGATACTATGGGGACTGAAGTGGGGGCTGCAGTGAGAGGGGGGAGGATTGGTAAAAATCGCCCCCTCTCTCTTCTGTGAGCGGAAGTGACTAGGGCAAACAGGAAATAAATAGCACGAACAGAAAGGAAGGCTGGGATTCATTAAGAATAATGAATTACTGACAGCATCAAAAACCTTAATAGCACAGTTATGGAAAACCAATAAGGCCCCATCCATTAAACAATGGTTTATGAAACTTTGGGACATAGCTGTAATGGATAAATTGGCATCACAGATTGTAATGACTGAAACGGCCTCTAAAAAGAATATTTTTTAGGAAAAATGTTTTCCCTTTTTTGTATTCATCAATGACCCAAAACAAAAGCTGGAGCCTACCCCATTTTATTAAAAATGGAAAGTACAAATTTATTTATGATTTATTTTTATTAGGAAAAAGCATATCGTGTACGATTTTTGTATAATGGTATGATATAATATTGTAGAAATTGTTTCATTTTTTGTTTATGTTAAAAGTTAGAATTTAATAAAAATTTATGCCAAAAAAAAAGAATAATGAACTACACATAAAAACAGATATTAATCAAGAATAATATGGGAAGCCAGGTATAATAACGCCTAAATATTGCCTTTATCAGTTGTCTTCTGAACTTTGATTAACTCTAATAACTTTGTAATGCGTCTTTGGGCAAAAAATATATATACATTCCTAATTCAAATTGGTTCACACCCTTTCTTCTTTCTAGGGTTACTAATTTTATACATACATACATGTATGTTTTTGTTAATGACAAAGAGGCGAGAACTGGGATATCATATATCCATTATTTTGCCATTAACAAAAACCTCATCTGCACACGTCTGCAGGTGGTAACACTAATCTCTATCTCATGACTTCCGGTGACGGCCTTCTGCTCGAACTCTGATCCACAAGCATGTTTTACTTGTTTTTATTTGGTTTTAAACTGTCTTATTGGTCTTTTAGTGGTTTGGATTGTTAAACCTTTCTAGTCTTGCAGGTTGTTGATCTTTTAAAGTTAGATCCAGCTAGTCAGCCATGTTGGTTTGAAGCAGTAGAACAAATTTCGAGTCCAGTGGCACCTTTAAGACCAACAAAGGTTTATTCAAGGTAAGCTCATACCTTGAATGAACCTTGTTTGATCTTAAAGGTGCCACTGGACTCTAAATTTGGTCTTTTAAGGTGTTTTTCTTGGTTTTATCAGCCTCCAAGCAGCTTGTTTTAACAGCTGAGCTGGGTTGCATTCCAGCTAGGCTTGGCTGCTCTTGTGGAAATTCCTAAATCTCATGATAAGCTGCACCTCAGTTCCCCCCCAAAATGATACAGGTGTGGGTTAGGCCTTTTTTGTGGTTAGTAGCAGTGTTCCCTCTAAGCTGAGTTAATGTGAGCTAGCTCACAGTTTTCTGGCCTCCGGCTCACACCGTTTTGTCTTAGCTCGGGAAGGGATGGCTCCAGAGCAAACTAATTTATGCAGTAGCCAAATTGCTCACTCACAACTTTAATGCCTCCGGCTCATAAAGTAGATTTTTTTGCTCACAAGACTCCGCAGCTTAGAGGGAGCACTGGTTAGCAGGCAATTCTTTCTTCACTTTAGGATACAGTCTTTAAAAATTAGATGCCACACATTAACGTTAAAATAACAAACACATCGGAGGGAGATGCACCATACTATCTATCCCATGAATTGATTATACAAAAGATGCACACGTCTGCAGGTGGTAACACTAATCTCTATCTCATGACTTCCGGTGACGGCCTTCTGCTCGAACTCTGATCCACAAGCATGTTTTACTTGTTTTTATTTGGTTTTAAACTGTTTTATTGGTCTTTTAGTGGTTTGGATTGTTAAACCTTTCTAGTCTTGCAGGTTGTTGATCTTTTAAAGTTAGATCCAGCTAGTCAGCCATGTTGGTTTGAAGCAGTAGAACAAATTTCGAGTCCAGTGGCACCTTTAAGACCAACAAAGGTTTATTCAAGGTAAGCTCATACCTTGAATGAACCTTGTTTGATCTTAAAGGTGCCACTGGACTCTAAATTTGGTCTTTTAAGGTGTTTTTCTTGGTTTTATCAGCCTCCAAGCAGCTTGTTTTAACAGCTGAGCTGGGTTGCATTCCAGCTAGGCTTGGCTGCTCTTGTGGAAATTCCTAAATCTCATGATAAGCTGCACCTCAGTTCCCCCCAAAAATGATACAGGTGTGGGTTGGGCCTTTTTTGTGGTTAGTAGCAGTGTTCCTTCTAAGCTGAGTTAATGTGAGCTAGCTCACAGTTTTCTGGCCTCCGGCTCACACCGTTTTGTCTTAGCTCGGGAAGGGATGGCTCCAGAGCAAACTAATTTATGCAGTAGCCAAATTGCTCACTCACAACTTTAATGCCTCCGGCTCATAAAGTAGATTTTTTTGCTCACAAGACTCCGCAGCTTAGAGGGAGCACTGGTTAGCAGGCAATTCTTTCTTCACTTTAGGATACAGTCTTTAAAAATTAGATGCCACACATTAACGTTAAAATAACAAACACATCGGAGGGAGATGCACCATACTATCTATCCCATGAACTGATTATACAATAGAGACTGTGTGGTGAGGAGTTAGAGTGCTGGACTAGGCGAGGAGAACTGGGTCAACACCACCCCCCGCTACTATGAAGCTCATTGGCTGACTCTGGGCCAATCAGCCTCTCTTAGCCGAGCCTACCTCATAGGGTTGTTGTGAAGAAATATCAGAGAGGAACCACGTATGCCATCCCGAGATCCTCAGAAGAAGGGTGGGATAAAAACGTAGGAGACTGATCATGTGAAAGGCGTATCACAGTATTTTTACAATATGTGACAATTCATGCTTTCTCTACTTGTGTCTTAACAAAAGAAACCCCTCCTTTCCTATGTCTGGAGCAATTAAGAGGAGTAAAAGTAGATTAGAGCTTCAGTAGGTGCGTGCATTAGACTGTGACCACAGTGTTTCATTTTCTTATATTGTTAAAAAGGGTCCCTGACTTATACTTCTTTCCAGGGGTCATTTCGTAGAAAAAGAGGTGCAGGAGCTCATTAGCATAACTCAACAGCATAACTTCTCTGCATATGCCACACCCCCTGACATCACCGGAAGTGTGCCAGAAGGCAACACCCACCGCTCAGGCTCCACTGGACTGTTTTGGATTGCTACCTATTGGGGGGGGAGAACGTGCAGATCTGTCCTCACAGAGGAGGGAGAGCTTGTACCTGAATAAAACTTGGTCTTAAAGGTGCCACTGGACTGTTTTGGATTGTTAGCTATGAAGGCGGGCCAGGGGTGGG
The DNA here is from genome assembly GCF_001447785.1 of Gekko japonicus. Taxonomy (NCBI): domain Eukaryota; kingdom Metazoa; phylum Chordata; class Lepidosauria; order Squamata; family Gekkonidae; genus Gekko; species Gekko japonicus. The sequence continues at coordinate 50,931 of NW_015174362.1, forward strand.
GCTCTGCAACTTACCTGGCTGCTTCTTGCTCCTTGTGGCCTGACTGAGGGCTGCTGGGAGCAGGGGTTGGGACTTGTTGCATGTGCCCACCCCCTGGGCTCCTTACCACAGGAGCTCTGCTCCTGCAGGAAATGACCCCTGCTAATTTCATGCCGGTGTACTTTCCAGAAGGGGAAAACAAAACCCAAATCACTAAAATAAACTTCTGTGCGACGATAGTTAAATGATGCCTTGAAAGTGGATTATTTAGTGTGTGGGATCGCAGCCATTATTTAGTATGTATCGGGCATAAAAAAATTGCATCCACACAGGAAAATTTTGTTTCGGAAAACCTGTCTCCATGGAAATTTTCCTGTCCCCACGTCACTGGATGCCACAAGCCATGATGGGCTACTCCGATATATCCAATTCCGAAACTATTTACATGTGTTTCTAGTGCTAAACTATGTTCATGGGTCACTTGTAAGGCAGACTATGGAAGGAAAGCAACGAAACAGCCTGGATCTACCAGAGCATTCAAGAGACGGGGCCCGTTTCTGCCCACAGAGCGTGACTATCTCACCCCCACCCCCCTTGATGAAGTAGCCTATATGCACCCTACCGATGCTCCCTCTAAGCTGTGGAGTCTTGTGAGCAAAAATTCTGCTTTGCGAACTACTGGCATTAAAGCTGTGAACAAGCGATTTGACTACTGCACAAATTAGTCTGCTCTGGAGCCATCCTTCCCAAGCTAAGACAAAAAATGTATGAGCTGGAGGCAGAGGTCATTTCGGGGGGGAACGCGGGGCACCGGGTGAGGTACGGGGGCGGGGCACATGATGAAGCCCCGCCCCTGCTTCCGTCCGCCCCGCTTCCGGCCATCATTCAGCCAGGAGGAGGCAGGAGAAGAGGGAGGGTAAGTTGCTTCCTCCCTGCCTCTCCCCACCCCTGCCTGCCTGGGGCCAGGGAGGGCCTTCGCGGGGCTTCCTTGCACTCCCGCCGGCCTTGCAGGTCCACCGCCGGGTCCCTCATGGGGCTCGGCAGTGGAGCTGCAAGGCCAGCGGTGGCGTCCAGGACCGTTGGGGGCGGGGTGTGTGGCCTTATGATACACTTCCGGTGATGTCAGGGGGTGTGGCATATGCTAATGAGTTATGCTAATGAGTTCCCCGAGCTCTTTTTCTACGAAACGACCACTGGCTGGAGGCTAAAAAACCCTGTAAGCTAGCTCACATTAACTCAGCTTCGAGGGAACACTGCCCCCTTCCCCCCAGTTTAGCGACATCGGAACAGAAAGAGACATCAATACAATACAACACAAAGGAGTTCATTCTAAGGATTTGTTCTGTTTATTTTCCTTGCAGTTCAGACCGATGCTCGCCATGTTGATCCTAGTGTCGCTGCTGAAGAGTTTTGCGGTTGGGAAAACTCTAGTTCCCAATGTGAACAGCAAAACACCAGGTTGCTTGGAACCGGATGAAGAGGGATTCCCTCAAAGCATCAAGATCAATATAAGCATCATCCACACAAACCAGACTAAAAATGTAATGCCTGATGCCAGCAAACGATCAACCTCTCCATGGGACTACAGGTATTATTCCGAATCTATCTTCAGCCCTTCACAGGTGCTCGATTTTGATGCTCTAACCCAGGGCCCGCCAACACAGTGCCCACTGGTACCAGGGCACCCAACAAAAACCTTCCTGGTACCCACCAAATGTTTTTAGAAAGTGGGCAAAGCCAGGTACAGCTTCTGCCTGGCAAGGTTTCTGCTTGGCTGAGTAGATCTTTTTTAAAAAAGTTGCTTTGGCAACAAATGCCACCACAGCACAAGGATCTTCACTATGTGACTGGAGGTAAGCTGTGGCGGCCATTTTGAGGCTGGCTTTGCCTCCAGGGGCAGCCATTTTGTGGCTGGGCCCACTATGCGATATCAGAATTCCGAAGGTGTCTGTTCTTACCCCTGCTCTAACCACTCCTAACTGGAGCATACACAATCCTTATAATAGGTCTGGTCACCATTTTGCGCCTCCAGCATTCTCTGAGGGGCCTGACCAGGCTGATTTCCCCCCCCCCGTTCCCCCGCGCTTCAACTGGTCCCATCATTCTGTAGCCCTGAAGAAAATTCATTTTTTTCCTTAGGCCGAGAGGGTGAGTTCTATCTTCTGGCTCATTTACCGTATGGTATTTTTCTGTATAGAAGAGTACATGTATCCAAATTATAGCACAAAAATTCACAAAGCTGCATTTTTTATTTTTTATTTTTTTAAAGGCTTGGAAGTATTCCCAAAAGTCATATTTCGGAACTGACATTTAAACATCATCAGGATTCCAAAACCTAAAGTCAAAATTCTGAAATGTCGCCAGATTTCAAGTGTACTATATGATTTGATTCCAAAAACTAAAGTATCAATTAAGTCCTATTTAATATGCATTAAAGAAGCTAAACTTGAGTGATATTCTTAGTGTGGACATGCCATATACCATTATTGAACAATTCATGTTGTGTCAAGATAGACTTCGCATTCCTTCCCTCCCCCCGGACTGCCACACTGGTAAGTTGCCCTGCTTGGCAACTCAGTGTCAAGATGTAATCATTGTGTTCAAGCATCTGAGGTATCCCGTTAGCAAATATACAAAACACAACCATGTATTACACCACCTGGCTGTCTTCCCTTGCACCCTCCTCTGGGTCTATGGTTAGGAAAAGTGTGAGTATTTTACACAGCTCATGACCTTTATCCTTTTCACCCGCAGCATTACCGAAGATCCCAACAGGTTCCCCTCCAGGATCGCTGAGGCCACGTGCCGCCATACCGGCTGCATGGATGCCACCGGAAAGGAGAACTACAGCGTGAGCTCTGTCCCCATTCGACAGGAGATCCTGGTGATCCGACGCAAGTACAGGGGCTGTGAGCAAACCTATCAGCTGGAGAAACAATGGGTCACCGTTGGCTGTACGTGTGCCAGACCGCAGTTGATCACTTCTGCATGAAGGGACCGGGAGAACTGAATGGGGACGGAGTTGCTTTAAAAGACCATGAGACACATCACCTTTGTGTCTACAGAGAGCACTCATTTGGGAACTGCCGTCTCCATCAAAGGAGGATGCTTGTCTGGGAACCTCCTCATGTTCTCCAGAATCTTCTAATGCTCCATGACAGGCCTCACGACCGTGGCAGCCATTTTGTGGTGGTGCCCACAATATTATTATTTCCTCTATTCTTAATTATTTGAATTATTAATATTTATTCAATAAAGTATTTTTTTCTCACATCCAAATGGTTTGTTTTTCCTCTCTCTGGCTTTTTTAAAAATAGCTCCAGGGTAAGTTACTAGGAGCCCCAAATACTATACACTTGATCTTAGCCAAAAGGCTGAGAAACAAAATGCAAGATAGTATTAGTGAAATCAAGATATATTTCTGCTAACAGAAGGGACTTCCTCCATATCACTCAGGGTCTCCAAGTGGGGCCTGGAGATCTACCACAATTTATAATAATCTCCAGACCACAGAGAAATGTCGCTTCCAGGCAGTGTTCCCTCTAAGCTGAGTTAGTGTGAGCTACATCACAGTTTTTTATCCTCCGGCTCACATATTTTTGTCTTAGCTCAGGAAGGACGGCTCCAGAGCTAACTAATTTATGCAGAAGCCAAATCACTTGCTCACAAATTTAATGCCAGTAGCTCACAAAGTATAATTTCTGCTCACAAGACTCCACAGCTTAGAGGGAGCATTGCTTCCAGGTGGAGAAAATGGATACTTTGGAGAGTGGGACGAATGGTATTATACCCTGCTGAGGTCCCACAAACCTTCCAGGCTCCACCCCCAAACATCCAGGGATTTCCCAACCTGGAATTGGCAACCATAAATTCTCACTGCAACCACGCTATTCTGAGGAACCGGACACTCACACACCCCACCCTACCCCAGACCAGCATGAGGACTGAGGAAAGAATCAGCAAAAATCCTCCCCTTCCATTAGCGAAAAGTTTTCATGGGATCTGTTTCGATACAACATGTGATTTCAGGATATTCCCTTATACTAGTCTAGTGCGTTAGTTTGAAGACCTTCCCTAAGGTCTCATATTCCAGTAGCCAGTTCCGCTAGTTTACAGTGCTTGCATAAACCTAAGGAGTTTCTCCTTAGATACAACTGTTTGTTCTTCTGGTCTACATAGTGGAACCCAGAAGCATTACAGAACTGAACCCATAAGCAGGGGTCATTTCATAGAAAAAGAGGTGCAGGAGCTCATTAGCATAACTTATTTGCATATGCCACACCCCCTGACATCACTGGAAGTGTGTCAGAAGGCAACACCCACCACTCAGGCTCCACTGGACTGTTTTGGATTGCTAGCTATTGGGGAGGGGCATGCAGATCTGTCCTCACAGAGGAGGGAGAGCTTGTGCCTGATTAAAATTTGGTCTTAAAGGTGCCACTAGACTGTTTTGGCCGGGGGGGGGGGCTTTGCAACTTACCTGGCTGCTTCTTGCTCTGACTGAAAGCTGCTGGGAGAAGGGGGCGGAGCTTGTTGCATGTGCCCGCCCCCTGGGCTCTTTACTGCAGGAGCTCCGCTCCTGTGCGCTCCTGCAGGAAATAACCCCTGCCCATAAGGAATATCAACAGTAATCAGAACACCTTTAAAAATCAACTGAAATGACAATGAGTTGGATCCAGCCAGGTCTCCTTCTCCATCTCAACCAATTCCCTTCCTTACTACAGCCTCCGTCCCACATGCCTTTTGTCCCAGGATCCCCCAGCATAGCTTTTACGGTGGCCAAAGAGGGCCACACCACTCCCGTTTTCAACAGCAGAAGAGCTCCTTAGATCTATCACAACATTCCAGTGCTTCCTGCTCGGTTGAGCAAGCAGCCACATCAAGTAATGTTGTTAAGAGCACTCTTGAACAACTCCAAGTTGTGTTTTTTTTTTTCCTGAACACCAGATCTGGGCCGAAAAAGACCACCTCTGATAGACTACCCCAAGAAGAAGTCAGTCCGCAACACTCAGCAAGAAGGCACAGCGAGGAGACCCAACCAAGAGGAACCCAGGCAGGGGTCGTTTCGTAGAAAAAGAGCTAGGGGAACTCATTAGCATAACTCATTAGCATATGCCACACCCCCTGACATCAGGGGCCCGGCGGTGGACCTGCAAGGCCGGCGGGAGTGCAAGGAAGCCCCGCCAAGGCCCTCCCTGGCCCCAGGCAGGCAAGGGTGGGGAGAGGCGGGGAGGAAGCAACTTACCCTCCCTCTTCTCCTGCCTCCTCCTGGCTGAATGAGGGCCGGAAGCAGGGGGCAGGGCTTCATCGTGTGCCCCGCCCCCCGCACCTCACCCGGGGGAACTGTGATCCCCCGCGATCCCCCCCTAATCGACCTCTGAACCCAGGGCTTCACAGGACAGGGCTACCAGCTCTGGGCTGGAAAATACCTGGAGATTTTGGGGGGTGGAGCCTGAGGAGGGCGGGGTTTGGGGAGGGGAGGGGCTTCAATGGAGTACAAGGCCATAGAGTCCACCTTCCAAAGTGGCCGTTTTCTCCAGGTGAGCTGATCTCTGTCAGCTGGAGATCAGCTGTGAACCCACCTCTCCAGCCCACTACCAGGAATTTGGCAACAGGATCATACTGGAAGAAAGGGTGTGCAGCCCCCGGATCATGGGTTAAAACCAGCAACTTGAGCTGACCCTGAAAACAACTGTTTAGACTAAACCATATATATATAAAAAATACAAATATTTATTAAGTTCGAAAGCAAGAAATTGCAAGTAGATAAATAGGTACCGCTTCGGTGGGAAGGTAACAGCGTTCCGTGCGCCTTGGTGTTTAGTCATGCCGGCCACATGACCACGGAAACATCTTCGGACAGCGCTGGCTCTTCGGCTTTGAAACGGAGATGAGCACCGCAACCCTAGAGTCGGATTCGACTGGCTTTCGAGCAAGGGAACCTTTACCTTTACCTTTACACA
>NW_015174362.1:56998-61784 GCF_001447785.1 Gekko japonicus
CCTACAAAATCGCTGTTACCAGAATAAGTTGTGGAGGTGATATGGCTATACCTATGGCCCATCACTAATACCAGGAGTCCAATTATAAGTATACAAGGAAACAACATCTGGTTAAATTATATGTGTACTAAAACTCTGTAACAGGTTTTTGAATGTATGTCTAGAATATATAGATAATAGTGACCACTGAGGAAGGCCCTTAGGGGCCGAAACGCGTTTGGTCTTCAGTTGTAAAGTATTTACCCATCATATGCATGTATAGAGGATAAGGTTTTATAGTCTGATCTTAGACAAAGTAATTTTTAATCAGGAAAGTTTTAACATGTGTACACCTTAATAAATATTTGTACTTATATATATATGATTTAGCTTAGCCCTTTTTGGTTCCCAGTCATATCCTGGGTTGAGTCCCCCCCCTTTCCCCCCCCAGTTTTTGAACAACTGTTTAGATACAGAAATCAACGATGCAGGTTTTGCAGTTCTGAAAGAGACGGTCTCTGTGACCTACATTTGTAGGACAGACTGGAAAAAAATACGTAAATAGGTGAGCGGCACTTAAGGGATGCTTTGCATATTGCATGTTTATCAAATAACGGGTACAGCTCTTTGGAAACAAGTTGTGTGTATGAATGAACCATTCAAGACCAAGCATAGAGGAAAACATTTGCATTTAGTGTGGGCAGGTCCTGTTCCCCACTCCAGGTTGTCAAGTGAAGCTTGGGAAAGATAGAGACTTCAGTGGGGCCCAATGCCATAGAGTCCACCCTCCAAAGCAGCCGCTTTCCCCCAGGGAAACTGACCTCTGTAGCCTGGAGATGGGCTGTAATTCCAGGGGAATCTCCAGGCCCCACCTGGAGGTTGGCAATTCAGTGCTCCCTCTAAGCTGAGTGAGTGTCAGCTAGTTCACAGTTTTTACGAATGTTTCTCACAGGACTCCACAGCTTAGAGGGAGCTTTGGCTGGCATCCATATTGTTTGGTGTAGTGGTTAAGTGCGCGGACTCTAATCTGGGAGAACCAGGTTTGATTCCCCACTCCTCCACTTGCACCTGCTGATGTGACCTTGGGTCAGTCACAAGCTCTGGCACAGCTGTCCTTGAAAAAGAGCAGTTTGTGTCAGAGTTCTCTCAGCCCCACCCACCTCACAGGGTGTCTGTTGTGGGGAGGGGAAGGGAAAGGAGTTTGTAAGCCGCTCTGAGACTCCAAGGGAAGGGCGGGGTATAAATCCAATCTCCTCTCCTCCTCCTCCTCCATATTTACTAAAGTTGCTAACCTCCAGGTGGATATGCAAAAAGTATACAGCACTGTGTATAATAGATGTATGTTCAAGGTAAATCAATTTTATGTTTTTTATACTGTGATACAAAACAAAACATCAAAGTGCAGGTTTACATTCTGTTCAGTTATTCAGACAGCACCTTGTCAGTATCACAATCACTAGTCCCAGGGGAGTCTAGTAATTTACCCGTTCCGAATACCATCTTTTTCAAGGACTGTGATGTATATAAAGGATATAAGGCGTGTTATGTAGTGGGAAGCCGCATGGAAAGACGACGGACAACGACGTGGTGCATAGCATGCTTTATTAGGTACACAACAAGACACGCCGGACATAATAACCTACCTAGGGTAGCATATCCCACAAATTCTACACGAGTCCCATGGGACTAGTGACGTGATACTGACAAGGCGCTATCTGAATATTTGTACAGAATGTAAACCTGCACTTTGATGTTTTGTTTGGGTGAAACCTACTTTTGATCATATTTGAGATACCAATATTTATATAACAGTATAGAAAAATAAAAGAATAAAAATAAAAAGCACAAAACTGATTTACCTTGAACATACATCTATTATAGGTAAAGGTAAAGGTCTCCCTTGCTCGAAAGCCAGTCGAGTCCGACTCTAGGGTTGCAGTGCTCATCTCTGTTTCAAAGCCGAAAAGCCAGCGCTGTCCGAAGACGTTTCCGTGGTCATGTGGCCAGCATGACTAAACACCAAGGCACACGGAACGCTGTCACCTTCCCACCAAAGTGGTACCTATTTATCTACTTGCAATTTCTTGCTTTCGAACTGCTAGGTTGGCAGGAGCTGGAACTAGAGACGGGAGCTCACTCCGTCATGCGGCACACTCGGGTCTCGAACTGCTGAACTACTGACTGTGATCCTCAGTTTTTGTATATCCTCCAGTTGGAGGCTCGAGATCACCTAGAATTACAACTGTTCTCCCGATGTCCAGATGTCCACAACCAAAAGGGTTGTGGACCCCTACCCTAGCTCAATAACTCATGTACCATGCTGTTTAAAAACACACACACACAATCCAAAGAGGCCTTTGGTCATGCACAAAAGTCGGAGGTGTTCCCCCACAACATAATTCATTATATACATCCAGCCCAACCCAAATTAAGGATGGCTGGATCCAGGAGTCCCAACCTTCCTTTCAAGAGGAGACACTTCTCAGACGTTTTGCTGACAAAACGATTGACTGAGAGCCATACGCAGAGCGCCTTTAATTTCCCACAAATGGGGCAATCCTATGCATGTTTAATCAGGAGTAAGCCCTTCTGCATTCAGCACAGGGTTGCCAACTCCAGGTGGTAGCTGGAGACTACAACTGATCTCCAGGTGACAGAATCAATTCTCTTAGAGAAAAATGGCCATTTTGGAAGGCAGACTCTATAGCATTTACACCCAATTGAGACAGTACCTCCCCTCCTCAAACCCTGCCCTCCCCAGAGCTGGCAACCGAAATTCAACAGGATTCACGGCCCAGTTGACCAATGTTATTTTTTTTATAGTTATATATCTAATTTGTTAATATAAATCTTAATTTTCAAATGGAATATTATCTTCTGGTTTTTTCCCTCATTATGGCAATTTGTTATGTCAGTATTTATAAACTGTATACAAAGTCAAGAAAACTCTATTTTCTCCTTGCCCACGTGCTTTTCTTTGCAGCTTTCCAGATCGATAACAATGAAAATACATCATGTGGAAATAGTAGTACAGTCTGCCTGTCGTTATAGCGATTTATTATGACTTTTCATGTTTTATGTTTTCATATTAATGTTTGTCCGTAATATTTGTAAAACAATTGATGGCTGTTGTTGGTTTTCTCTCTATGCGTTCCCTTAACGGTCCAGGGGTGTCAAACTCACTGAAAATGTGTTATTTAAAGTTTTTTAAAAAATCTTTTAATTTTGTTTGTCTGTGTCCTTTATAAAGTTTATTATGCTTACGCCCACCCCCTGCCATTACATTTCATGACACACACGGCCCGGCCCGGCCCAACAAGGTCTCATTTATGTCAGATCCGGCCCTCATAAGAAATGAGTTCGACACCCCTGCTTCTGTATCCCTATAAAGCATTTTTTTAAAAAATTAGTTTAAAAAGGATTCACCACCCAGTATCTATAGGATTGCAGGGTCAAAGGATTTGCTTTGGGCAAGAAAGTTGGGGGGGGGGGTTGTTCCTTCTTCTTTTTGCACAATATTATGTTCAACAGCTGAGTTACTAAAGAGCTTACCTTCCATAACCCACCATCTTCAGCTTTTCAGACCAAGGCAAAGACTGAAGGATATTTTCTTCTCCCCACTTCTGTCTCCTTTCTGCAGCAGAAAAGTTTCATTATACCCACATGAGGGCTCTTTTTGTAGCAGGGACTCCTTTGCATATCAGGCGACACACCCCTAGGCGACACACCCCTAATGCAGCCAATCCTCCAAGAGCTTACAGAGCTCTTCTTCCTGGGGGCTACTGTAAGCTCTTGGAGGATTGGCTACATTAGGGGTGTGTCGCCTAATATGCAAAGAGGTTCCCGCTACAAAAAGAGCCCATCTTCCCACCCCCACCCTTTTCCTGGGTTTCCCCTCAACACAAAATGGCTGCCTCCCTTAGAAGCCATGACAGTGCGCCACCTGAAAGAGCCTCTGATTGGCCAGTTCTTCCACCCCTCCCGCCTCCTTGATGGAGGGAAAAAAGTAGATCGACAGATCAGGTCCATTGAGCCCTACGGCTCTGTCGACCAATCAGGAACTGAGAGAGAGCCAAAAGTATTGCTCCCTCCCCAGTGAACGAATGTACTGGCGTGGGTTATAAAATTCCAAATGGGCCTACCAGTCTAAAGGGAGAAAAAAAGGCCAGTGGCTTCAGCAGGGCCTGCCGCAGCTGCACCGAGATCAATAAAAGCCCCGTCCACAAGTTACAGTGCATGCATGCAGACACTCTGGGGTTGCCAGCCACCAGGTGGTGCCTGGAGGTCTCCTAGGGTTGCCAGGTCTGGGTTGGGAAACACCTGGGGACTTTGGGGGTGGATCCGGGAAAGGGCGGGGTTTGGGGAGGGGAGGGGCCTCGGCATGGCACAATGCCATAGAGTCCCGCCTCCAAAGCAGCCGTTTTCTCCACGGGAACTGGTCTCTTCTGTCTGGAAATCAGTAGTAGCTCCCGGAGATCTCCGGACCCCGCCTGGAGGCTGGCCACCCTAGCAGAGGAGAGCTGGTGAGGGGCGAGGCGCCCGGCCAGGTGACCCTGGTGCGAATCTTGCTCTGCCCCGAACACACCCCAGGGGAGCCAAGATGCTAGCAGAGTCCCGGGAGGAGAACTCCACTTTCCTCTGGCCGCCTCGTAGGTCTTTCCCAGGTAGCGTCTCCCTGCCTTGACTGGCATCCCTGCCTCACACACAGATCAGGGCCCCCCTGAGGGCAAGGCTGTCCTCGTCCCCCCCCCCCTCTACACAACATGCTCCAGATCAGAAGGGACGATGTTGCCACGGCTGCTTCCCC
>NW_015174362.1:62211-62970 GCF_001447785.1 Gekko japonicus
TTCCCCTTCCCACAACAGACACCCTGTGAGGTAGGTGGGGCTCAGAGAGCTCTTTCGAGAACTGCTTGTGAGAGAACAGCTCTGAAAGAACTTGTAACTGGCCCAAGGTCACACCAGCAGCTGCATGTGGAGGAGTGGGGAGTCAAACCCAGTTCTCCCATATTAGAGTCTGTGCTCCTAACCACTACACCAAACTGAAGTCCCTCACCTCCTCAAACCCTGCCCTCCTCAAGCTCCACCCCCACAATCTCCAGTAGGGTTGCCAACTTCCAGGTGGGGCCTGGGGATCTCCCGCTTTTACAACTGATCTCCAGCTGACAGAGATCAGCTCCCCTGGAGAAAATGGCCGCTTTGGAGGGCGGACTCTGTGGCACTGTACCCTGCGGAGGCCCCTCCCCAAGCCTCGCCCTCTCCTGTATCCACCCCCCCAAAGTCTCCAGGTATTGTCCAACCCAGACCTGGCAACCCTAATCTCCACGTATTTCCCAACTTGGAGCTGGCAACCCTTGTGGAGTAATTCTAACCATATAACCATACATTCAACAGGTGCACCTGAATTTGTGGTTAAAACCACACATTTAACCAAATACTGGTCCCTCGTTTCGTTAGTTAAGAAGAAGAAGAAGAAGAGATTGGATTTATACCCCGCCCTTCACTTGGGAGTCTCAGAGCGGTTTACAAACTCCTTTCCCTTCCCCTCCCCACAACAGACTCCCTGTGAGGTAAAAGAAGAAGAAGAAGAGATTGGATTTATACCCC
>NW_015174362.1:63036-63620 GCF_001447785.1 Gekko japonicus
CAAACCCGGTTCTCCCAGATTAGAGTCCGCACACTTAACCACTACACCAAACTGGCTCTCCAGTTTGTAAATGCACACTGGCTCTTTCTTACAAACGGATGTATGCACATTCATGCAGGACGTACATGCATTCACTGTAACATGTGAACAGGCCCACTGGGCTGCCAACTCTAGATTGGGAAACACCTGAAGGTTTAGAGGGTGGAACCTGGGGAGGGCGGGGTTGGTGGAGGGGGAAGAGCCTCAATAGGGCATTGTAGCTGATAGCTGGATAGAGCGTTACATCTTTCTGATCTAGGTCAATCCTATGGCCGTGGTGAGAAAAGAGATGGGCTTCCCCTCTCCTTGTGGTAAGGGTTGATGGACAAAGAAATGGAAAAGAACAATAAAACTCCTAAAGAGCTCAGGAAATTACTCTTAATGAGCCAGTCAGAGGGAAGCTTCTGGGACCCCTAACTGTGGACTCCAATTCCCAGGTGTAACTACGCTTAAAGGTACATTAACGCTGGCTGGGGGCAGCACAGGCATAATGCCATAGTGGAGATCAGTTGGGATTCCAGGAGATCTCCAGACCCCACCTGGAG
>NW_015174362.1:64871-65033 GCF_001447785.1 Gekko japonicus
ACTGCAATAAAGAAGGCCAATGCTATGCTGGGGATTATTAGGAAGGGTATTGAAAACAGATCAGCCAATATCATAATGCCCCTATATAAATCAATGGTGAGTCCTCATTTGGAATACTGTGTGCAGTTCTGGTCACCACACCTTAAAAAGGATATTATAGCT
>NW_015174362.1:65058-65181 GCF_001447785.1 Gekko japonicus
AAAGGGTTGGAACACTTTCCCTATGAGGAAAGGTTAAAGCGCTTAGGGCTCTTTAGCTTGGAGAAACGACGACTGAGGGGTGACATGATCGAGGTTTATAAGATTATGCATGGGAAAGAGCAG
>NW_015174362.1:65448-67353 GCF_001447785.1 Gekko japonicus
CCGTCTTCTTGGTGCTTGGGGGGGTCAACAGTGGGAGGGCTTCTAATGTCCTGGCCCCACTGCTGGACCTCCTGATGGCACTGGTATTTCTGGCCACTGTGTGACACAGAGTGTTGGACTGGATGGGCCTTTGGCCTGATCCAACATTGGCGTCTCTTATGTTCTTTAACATCCTGAGGTGATGGGTGACTGCCCTGTTCGCCCTAAGGATGAGTTAAGGTGGGGTATAAATCCAATTTCTTCTTCTTCTTCTTCTTCTTCTTCTTCTCCTCCTCCTCCTCCTCACGCCAAGCGACAAACTCCAAGTGTTATATGAGTCTTGCCTTATTAATGTGAATGTATCTTTATCAGGGGCTCATTAGCATAACTTAGCATAACTCATTTGCATATGCCTCGGTGTGTGCCGGGGAAGGGGTGGGGCACCCCGGAGTCCTTCCCCGGGCCCTGCGCCTTGGCATGGGCCAGGGAAGGGGGGGGGGGCTTTGCAACTTGCCTGGCTGCTTCTTTCTCTGCCTGAGGGCTGCTGGGAGCCAGGGGCGGGGCTTGTTGCATGTGCCCACCCCCTGGGCTCTTTACTTGCCGGAGCTCCACTCCTGCACGGCTCTGCCGTGAATGACCCCCTGTATTTATACTTATGACTTGTTGAGATTGCACTCTTTATTATTGTTGAAATAAATATTCTTGTTAATATGTGTTGTTAAAAAACCTCCCTCCCCCCCCCCCGTATTAGACATCCCTAGAGAAAACAGCCGCTTTGGAGGGTGGAGTCTATGGTTGTTGTCCTTCCCCTCCCCAAACGCTACCCTCCCAGACACCTCACCCAAATCTCCAGTAATTTCTGATGTTGTCTTTCCTCTCCCCAAACGCTACCCTCCCAGACACCTCACCCAAATCTCCAGTAATTTCCCACACTGGATATCTGAGCTCTGTTAAATGTTTCGGCGCATCCTTTTCTGACAGTGTGTTCTTTCTCTTGGAGTTCTGTAGGTGGCAGCCTAGCACAGCCATGGATTCATTCTAAAGAAACGTCAGGCATTCCTTTTCAGCACCGCTTCCTTGTTCTCCTGTTCTGTCACTCCTTCTCTTAGAAAATTGAGAGTAGTTTCAGAAAGCATCGTGAATAAAAATAATCCAATCCCCCCCCCCCAAAAAAAGTTCAGCACCGCTTCCTTGTTCTCCTGTTCTGTCACTCCTTCTCTTAGAAAATTGAGAGTAGTTTCAGAAAGCATCGTGAATAAAAATAATCCGATCGCCCCCCCCCAAAAAAAGCTAATTTGCAAAATGTAAGCTTTTCCCCCCAAACTTGTCTCACTTCTTTTTCCTCTGAGAGCTAGTTAAGTGCCAATTTTTTGGTTTCTACCGGTTTGGTGTAGTGGTTAAGTGCGTGGACTCTAATCTCGGAGGACCGGGTTTGATTCTCCACTTGCACCTGCTGGATGACCTTGGGCAAGCCATAGTTCTGACAGGAGCAGTACTCGAAAGAGTGCTCTCAGCCCCACCTACCTCACAGGGTGTCTGCTGTAGGGAGGGGAAGGGAAAGGAGTTTGTAAGCTGCTCTGAGACTCTGAGAGAAGGGCGGGGTATACATCCAATCTCTTCTTCTTCTTGTAGGAAGCAGAGGTGGTTTTGCCCATTGCCTTCCACTGCAGAGTCTTCCTTGGTGGTCTCTCATCTAAGTACTAGCCCTGCTAAGCTTCCTAGTTCTGATGAATCAGGCTATACCATTCTGCCTTCTGACCTTGGGTTAGTCACAAGCTCTGGCACAGCTGTCCTTGAAAAAGAGCAGTTTGTGTCAGAGTTCTCTCAGCCCCACCCACCTCACAGGGTGTCTGTTGTGGGGAGCGGAAGGGAAAGGAGTTTGTAAGCCGCTCTGAGATTCCAAGTGAAGGGTGGGGTATAAATCCA
>NW_015174362.1:67371-81841 GCF_001447785.1 Gekko japonicus
TTCTTCTTCTTCTTCTTCTTCTTCTTCTTCTTCTTCTTCTTCTTCTTCTTCTTCTTCTTCTTCTTCTTCTTCTTCTTCTTCTTCTTCCCTCCAACTGACAAATTATAATGCCAGGGCAGTAATATATAAACCACCTCAGAATATGCTGACGCCAGCCCTGAGTATGACATCCCACTGATATTCCTTTCCTTTCACCCAATAAAAGCTCTATGATACATCGATCTCGAGCACTGGATCGTTGCTGTTAATCACTTATCACCCAACAGGCAAAAAGAGTACCAAAAAATTGGAACCGCTAGAGTTCTTTTTCGATCCCTGTCAGGAAGTGAAAAGGTGACTACGTCATAGGAATATATGTCCGAGTGAATTTGCAAACCCAGTGAAATATAACACCTCCTGAGATTAACATACAAAGGACACTCCAGAAGGATATGTGCTATCATGTCGGTCTTACCTAAGGGACGGGCAGATTCGTTCTGAATAAGGTAAATGCACGAACCTACCTGTCATAACTGCTGAGGGGTGAGTATTCCGTCTGGCCAGAATGAAGCCCTTAACAGGCTTTGAGAAGACAATAGATAAGTGTAGGAGGGAAGAGACTTTGGAAGAAGAAGAGGAGGAGGAGGAAGAGGAGGAGGAGGAGGTTGGCTTTATACTCTGCCCTTCACTCGGAGTCTCAGAGCAGCTTACAAACTCCTTTCCCTTCCCCTCCCCACATCAGACACCCTGTGAGGTAGGTTGGGCTGAGAGAGCTCTTTCCAGAACTGCTCTTGAGAGAACAGCTCTGAGTGAACTTGTGACTGACCCAAGGTCACACCAGCAGTTGCATGTGGAGGAGTGGGGAATCAAACCCCGTTCTCCCACATTAGAGTCCGCGCACTTAACCACTACACCAAACTGGTAGAAACCAAAAAAATTGGGATGAACAGGTGTGACGTGTTCTAAAGGCAGAGCTTCAGTGATCGATTGATTTTACATAATTTCTCACCAGAGCAAATGCTGCATGAAAGCCCAGGCCCTGGATTGTGTCCAGGTGAACCTCGAGAGCCAACAGTTTGTCCCACTGATATGAATGAGACTTAAACTCTGTGAAATAAATATGATCTTAAAGAGCCTAAGATGGGATGGGGGGAAAGGTGGACGTGGAATATGTTATAAAATTCTATCAATTTCCGCATCACTTGCAAATAACTAATTTCATAAAGAAATGGCCCGATCGTACCACCATTACCCATTACTCGCCCCGATCCGTTCAAATCTCATCCAAATGTATCAAAGCTGACGCAAGCACGCCGAATGGAAAACGTTTACGACGAAGGACAATGTCTGCGAAAGTTGCACTCGATAGCGAAGGAGGCGGCGGAAAATTCGTTCGGCTCCTCTAAGTGAAACAGTGCTACCTGTCATAACAATTTCCACTTAACAGACCACCTGCCGGAGAAAAACCACATTACTTGTCCCGTCCGTTCAGATCTCATCCAAGTGTATCAAGCTGACGCAAGCACGCCGAATGGAAAACGTTTACTGCGAAGGACAATGTCTGCGAAAGTTGCACTCGACAGCGAAGGAGGCGGCGGAAAATTCGTTCGGCTCCTCTAAGTGAAACAGTGCTACCTGTCATAACAATTTCCACTTAACAGACCACCTGCCGGAGAAAAACCAATGCCACAACAAATCTGTGATACTCGCCATGTCTTCAAAAGCTAAGCTAGATAAAAAAAGGAAAATAGGTCACTTTGTGGCCACTGGGTCCCTTTCCTGTGGTCACGGTATCGAGCTCTGAAGGTACAGACTGTACACACACAGGGTTTTTACGCGGCAAGAGATACCAGCAACAGCTTACCCCAAAATAGCTAGAATACAATCAAGGAAAGCTTTAGTGGGGGTAGAAAGTTCCATCAAGTGACTCGATAGGGTTTTCAAGTGACCCCATAGGGCAGTGATGGAGAACCTTTTAGAGACCGAGTGCCCAAACTGCGACCCAAAACCCACTTATTTATCGCAAAGTGCCAACACGGCAATTTAACCTGAATACTGAGGTTTTACTTTAGAAAAAACGACTCATACATTAACTTAAGATGATCCAAACAAAGTAAGGAAAGCCATCCCAAATGCTTTCATTGACTTAGAATTATTTGGCAGAGAATTCGACACTTTAATGATGGTCTGGGCCTGGCTGGGGTGATGGCACACGTGCCCACAGAGAGGGCTCTGAGTGCCTCTGGCCCCCGTGCCATAGGTTCGCCACCACTGCCATAGGGTTTTCAAGGCCAGAGACAAACGGGGGTGGTTTTGCCATTGCTTGCCTCTGCAAAGCAACCCTGGACTTCCTCAGTGGTCTCCCGTCCAAGAAGAAGGAAGAAGAGGAGGAGGAGAAGAAAAAGAGGACGAGATTGGATTTATACCCCACCCTTCACTACCCGAAGGAGTCTCAGAGCGGCTTACAATTTCCTTTCCCTCCCCCTCCCCATGACACCCTGTGAGGGAGGTGGGGCTGAGAGAGCGCTGAGAGAACTGCTTCTGAGAGAACAGCTCTGAAACAACTTGTGACTGACCCAGGGTCACACCGGCAGCTGCATGTGGAGAAGTGGGGAATCAAACCCAGTTCTCCCAGATTAGAGTCTGTGCTCCTAACCACGACACGAAACCAAGGCCAACCCTGCTTAGCTTCCAAGATCTGAACACAGGGCTAGCCTGGGCCATCCAGGTCAAGCCCAAGGAAAGCTTACCATGATGGTAACTTGTACAGATCTAGTCACACAAAGCAAGGCGGCGACACATGCATTGTGTACCGACCGATTAACACAACTGAAGAGGAATGGGGCTCCCCCCCCCATGCTTGCCCTCATTCATCACAGCTAGCTTAAAATCTGTATCTACAGAACTGAGGATGTACGGATGCCAGCCTCCAGGTGAGACCTGGGGATCCCCCGGAATCACAGCTTGTCTCCAGAATACAGTGATCAGTTCCCCTGGAGAAAATGGATGCTTTGGAGGGTGGACTCTATGGCATTGTACCCCACTGAGCTCCCTGTCCTCCCCAGGCTCCACCCCCAAATCTCCCAACCTGGATCTGACTGCCCTACCCCCTCATCTCCCACGAGTGGCCAGGGGGACCTGGATACCCTATGGGGAAGAACATCGTTTCACTGAGGAAGGGAGGTTCTTCGTTCCTCTGCAAATGTCAGTCAGTCCCAATTAATTCAGAGATCAAGGTCCCAAAATTGTCTGACCCTCCTGGGTCTTAAGGAGGCCAGGCTGGCTATAACCAGGGCCAGGGCTTTCTTGGTGGCGGCTCCGTTCTGGTGGAACGAGCTCCCAGAAGACATCAGGGCTCTGCAGGACCTTATGCAGTTCCGCAGGGCCCGTAAAGCGGAGCTCTTCCACCAGGCTTTTAATCAAGGAGCCACCCCCAACAGTTGAAGGATAGAGAGCCCTTCTCCCCTGGAAATCCCAACAACAGCCTGTGCCAGCGGCCTATGAGCTGACTGTGAGAACGGATTATCGAATATGGCCGCCATTGTTAAATAACAACACTGAGTACCAGCATTTTATAATGTCAGCTGTGCTCCTAACCACGACACGAAACCAAGGCCAACCCTGCTTAGCTTCCAAGATCTGAACACAGGGCTAGCCTGGGCCATCCAGGTCAAGCCCAAGGAAAGCTTACCATGATGGTAACTTGTACAGATCTAGTCACACAAAGCAAGGCGGCGACACATGCATTGTGTACCGACCGATTAACACAACTGAAGAGGAATGGGGCTCCCCCCCCCATGCTTGCCCTCATTCATCACAGCTAGCTTAAAATCTGTATCTACAGAACTGAGGATGTACGGATGCCAGCCTCCAGGTGAGACCTGGGGATCCCCCGGAATCACAGCTTGTCTCCAGAATACAGTGATCAGTTCCCCTGGAGAAAATGGATGCTTTGGAGGGTGGACTCTATGGCATTGTACCCCACTGAGGTCCCTGTCCTCCCCAGGCTCCACCCCCAAATCTGCCAACCTGGATCTGACTGCCTTACCCCCTCATCTCCCACGAGTGGCCAGGGGGACCTGGATACCCTATGGCAGTGGTGGCGAACCTATGGTACGGGTGCCAGAGGTGGCACTCAGAGCCCTCATTAAAGTGTCGAATTCTCTGCCAAATAATTCTAAGTCAATGAAAGCATTTGGGATGGCTTTCCTTACTTTGTTTGGATCATCTTCAGTTAATGTGTGAGTTGTTTTTTTCCAAAGTAAAACCTCAGTATTCAGGTTAAATTGCCGTGTTGGCACTTTGCGGTAAATAAGTGAGTTTTGGATCACAGTTTGGGCACTCAGTCTCTAAAAGGTTCGCCATCACTGCCCTATGGGGAAGAACATTGTTTCACTGAGGAAGGGAGGTTCTTCATTCCTCTGCAAATGTCAGTCAGTCCCAATTAATTCAGAGATCAAGGTCCCAAAATTGTCTGGCCCTCCTGGGTGTTAAGGAGGCCAGGCTGGCTATAATTAGGGCCAGGGCTTTCTCGGTGGCGGCTCCGTTCTGGTGGAATGAACTCCCAGAAGAGATCAGGGCTCTGCAGGACCTTATGCAGTTCCGCAGGGCCCGTAAAATGGAGCTCTTCCGCCAGGCTTTTAAACAAGGAGCCCCCCGAAAGTTGAAGGATAGAGAGCCCTTCTCCCCTGGAAATCCCAACAACAGCCTGTGCCAGCGGCCTATGAGCTGACTGTGAGAACGGATTATCGAATATGGCCGCCATTGTTAAATAACAACACTGAGTACCAGCATTTTATAATGTCAGTTTTAGGACTGTTTTAACTATATCAATGTGCTTTTATGTAAGCCGCCCTGAGCCGGCCTCAGCTGGGAGGGCTGGGTATAAATTTGATAAGTAAATAAATAAACTCATAAAGATCAAAATAAACATGGGCTAGGCCTCATTGCGGGCGGAGGGGTGGAGCCTAACCCTACCCTCCCACTCCACTGAGCAAAGTCCGAAGCCTTCTTCCAGCCTGAGGAATCCTTATGACACGAACATTATACTGAATCAGACTTGATAGGGTTGCCAAGTCCCTCCTGGCAACCAGTAGGGGATGGGGAGGGACGTCGCAACCGTGTGTCTACATCCCAGCATGACCCGGAAGAGACATCATCATGCAGCGATGCTGGGGCGACGCTCTGGTATTTGGGCAAAAACTCTATGGTAAATTGGTGTCAGCAAGCTGCCAATGTTTTGTTTTCTTCTTTCTGTGTGTGCTTGTTTGCTTTCACTTTCATATGTAGACCTGTTGATGCGCGTAATTGCTTAGCTGCCGAAACGTCTATATCTCTCAAGGCCACAGGTGGTTGCTGCTGCTTGTTAGTTGCTTGGGGGATCTCACGAAACACCGTGAGAAAGAGATAACGTGTGCTGCCTAGAAGCGTTTGCTCCCAGGCCCGATGGCGCGCGGGGGAACTCCCGCAATTGGGCCTCAGTGGTTTGAATGTACTATAACATGCCATGCTCTTTGCTCCCCCCTCATTCCGAACAGTGATCCTGTCTATGCACCTATAGCTTCAAATAAAGTAAAACCTTTCTACAAGTGTGTACTTCGTTGATGCTGTGGGGAAGTCTGACATTTGGGCTTCTTCCATAGAGTTCTTGTCTAAATACCAGAGCATCGTCCTGACATCGCCGATGTTACAAGGTCACTTCCAGGTCACATTGGAAGTGACATAGACACATTGCTGCAATGTCAACTGGACCTTGCTCTTTTTCTGGGTAAGTCCTCTCCGCTGGCTAACTGATTGGTGGTGGGGCGGTGGGCCTGACGGCGGGGGACCCCCGTCTCCACTGGAGAGTCTGGCGACCCTACCATTGGTCCATCAAGATCCATACTATTTATTTAGACTAGCGGCAGCTCTCCAGGGTCTCATGCAGAAGACTTTCACATCACATCACCTTCTACCTGATTCTTTCAACTTGAGATGCCAGGGATTGAACCTGGGACCTTCTGCATACAAAACAGATGCTCAACCACTAAGCCACAGCCCCTCCCCTTTCCTCTCTGCCTACCTGGCAAAAGGTCCCTACCTCCACAACAAGTGGTTACCCAGGAGAGGGTACAACGTCCAGTTTGACCAAATCCACTGTCTGTAGACCACACAGGTGCTGAAATCCTAGACGAAGTCTACAATCCTTAGAACACATTCCTCGGAGCAAGCCCCGTTCAGTAGACTTGAATAGAACTCTGAGCAAGACTTGCTTAGGATGGCACTGTAAATGTAGGATTTCAGCCGTACGTCCAGACCCTATGTGTGTATGCACATACCATCAAGGCCCAACCAACTTTTGTGTGACCCCAGCTAAGACCTTCCAAGGCAAGTGAGAAGCAGAGGGGGTTTGCCATTGAGAGTCTGTAGAGTCTTCCTTGGTGGTCCCCCATCCAAGTACTGAGCCTGCTCAGCTTCCGATATCTGACGAGATTTACAGCTGTTATGCTGTTCTTGGCAGCCTGAGCTGGCTCTTAAGGACGCTAAGTGTTTAACACACAGTCTTCACTCATTTGGAATCAACTTTATTTAACTCTCAAGCGTCCAAAGGTTCCGTTTTAACTCACATTTCCTTTTCATTAGCTGTTAGGAGCTGTAAAGCCCCGAGTCTCTTGAGTGATTCATGCGGTAAAAGGAGCCGAGTCTCTCCCCTCTGCAAGCCAAGAAGATCACAAACAAAATAACAGGAGGAGAGCAAAAAACAGTTTCTCCCGGGTAAATGTATCAAAGGAAAAGGAGGCTGTATAGAGCCAATCGGGGAGGCTTCAAGTAACCAGCTGACTTTAGGGTTACTAGGGTCCCTGCCACACGGCAGGAAAAGGAACGGGCAAAGCGCGGCTTTTAAAAGCCGCGCCAAAATAGAGACGCCGCGGTGGGATCCCACGGATCCCCTCAGCCACGGCGCCGTTGCTCCCCGGCACGATCAGACGGGAGGGGGAGGCTGCCGGACTGCGCATGTCCGAGCATGCGCAGTTCGGCCAGGAGCCGGGGAAGCGCCGGCGAAAGGAGGCGCCGGCGATCCCACAGCCGGCCTTGATGCGCCCCTAGGTAGGTGGTTCTTTTTTGGTGCGTTGTTTTGCACGGAAGGGCCGGTTCGGGGACGGAAGCGCAACGCTTCCCAGATGTTGCGGTGGGATCGCACCCGTTTGCTGCGTCCCCGAACCGTCCTTCTCCTGGCCCAAAACCTTACGTGTGACCAGGGCCTAGAACTACCTTTCCCAGAATCTTTATAAATGTAAAGTTTCAGTACAACTTGCTATGCTTTACTATTCTAATCTCTGCTGGGGCAGCACAGCTGTACCATACCATTCCACTCTCACTCGTATACAGAGCCTATACATATCAAATCAGGCTTCATCTACACACAATGCCACTGTCAACATGAGTACTTGTTCATCTTATCAAATGCCTACACATGTGGGGATTTGGATCAGTTTTCATTTATTCGTGGATTAAAAAGAACACAGCCATTTCCGAAAACTGTGCCAAGCTTAGAAGATAGAGAAGGGTAGCTATTACTCATAAGAACAGACACTATCTAACACAGTGGTTCTCAACCTGTGGGTCATGACCCCTTGGGGGGTCGAATGACCCTTTCATAGGAGTCGCCTAAGACCATTGGAAAACACAAATTTTCGATGGTCTCATGATAGCAACAAAAATAATTTTATGGTTGGGGGTCACCACAACATGAGGAACTGTATTAAAGGGTTGCGGCATTAGGAAGGTTGAGAACCACTGATCTAACAGGTAACTTCAGCTATCATACCAAAACTGACTCAACTCTTTTGCATCTGTTACGATCCACACACACACACACACACTTTGGTGCTATGGGCGCCTACAGAATGTGTCTGATCTTCGAACCTGGCAGGATATGCCAACGAAAATGTGAACCACAGTCAACTACTCCCTTACAACACAACCTCCAACTCCCGAAGAACTTACCACTTGTACATTCCCTAACCTCACTCAGCTTCCTGTAACAAATATTTCTGCAAACTTGGTTGATTTGCTCTCTCCCTCTAGTTCTAAAGAAAAGTCTAATATGACTATTTGGTCTTCTCAAGTTTCAGGGGTAAAAAATAAAATTATTACTTTCTTTTCTTACATAGCCAGTTTGGTGTAGTGGTTAAGTGTCCGGACTCTAATATGGGAGAACTGTGTTTGATTCCCCACTCCTCCACTTGCAGCTGCTGGACGACCTTGGGCAAGCCATAGTTCTGGCACAGCTGTTCTTGAAAAAGAGCCGTTTCTGTCAAGATCTCTCTCAGCCCCACCTACCTCACAGGGGGTCTGTTGTGGGAAGGGGAAGGAGTTTGTAAGCTGCTCTGAGACTCCTTTGGGTAGTGAAGGGCGGGGTATAAATCCAATCTCATCTTCTTCTCTCCTTCTTCTTCTTCTGGATAGCCTGGGCTGATAGGACTAGTTTCCCATCAACCTTGTGTTAGCTAGGGAGAGTTCCCATAGGAAGACACCATTCATGGATCTCAAATGTATCTATCAAATGCGCATTTATGCCCATCCATAGACACATCAGTCATAACCTCTGACCCAGACTGATTTAGATCTACCTAGCAATAGGTACGTATGTATTTTAGCTCTGGTTTTCATTGTTTCAATGATGGGTGGAAGGACTGATGGTTTTAAAGCGTGATTTTATTGTGTGTGTGTGTTTAATTTGTTAGCTGCTTTGGTGGCCCTCATGAGGGCCGAAGGGTGGGATATACATTTTGCAAAAATTAAGGAAATATACAAACAATAAATTGCAACAGGTAAGATGGAATGGACCAAGGATTGTTGCATGCGTAACAAAGAGCCGACCTGGCGAGTTTTTAAAAAAAATAAATGCTTTTATCTTGTAGGTCATCTGTCTTGCATTCAAGCAAATCAGTCGGTCTAGATCCCCCGTGACTAGATAGTGGGTACATGACAGACATTATCTTTTCCTGTCCCCTCATGTACCGAGATAATGTTTGGGAGGAAGTGGTACAGAAGGGGGGAAAAAAGTTGAGCAAGTGTCAGCCACATCTGCCCTAGAACCACAAGCCAGAGTAGGAAAACCATCTCTGCACTGCAATGGAAAAGGGGGCTGTGATTTCGTAAGTATAAAAGGAGGCAGGAGCTGGGCTCGGGGATACGTTTCAAGGCGCCGAAATACTCACAGCAGCAAGGAGGAGACTATCTCAGCAGAAACGAGATGATGGCAAGGAGTCCTGAGAGATCACCGTCACTGGTAGGTGCACATAGGACGTCAATAAGATATTTTTTAAGAACTTAGTAATGTTATGTTACTTTGCTCATAATTAACATCAGCTTCTTAAGGTCAAGAATGGTGGCTACCAGGAATACAAAACGGGTTGATAGTTGGTTATCCTTATTATCTTTGTAACCTTCACCATCGAGTGTCTGCTTTGTCAGTATAAAAATACACACAGAGAGAGGTGAATTTAGATTCAGGTGGGGTATCTGTGTTGGTCTGAAGCAGCAAAGTGGGAGTCCAGGGGCACATTTTAAGACCGACAAAGTTTTAGTCTGGGTTTAAGATTTCGCGTGCATGCACACTTCTTCAGGGGATTTCGTTCTGAGTTTGCTATGCTAGAAATCTTCCTTCTGCGTGCAAGATTTTTTTAAAGTATGCATTTCTATCTAGACCCCCAAATTCACATATATGTGTGTGTGTGTGTGTGTGTGTGTATATGTATATATATGTATATGTATGTGTGTACATGTATATGTGTGTGTGTGTGTGTATAAAAAAAAATCCCAAATTTTGTTTTATATACACACACACACACACATATATATGTGTGAATTTGGGGTTCTAGATAGAAATGCACTTTGTTTAAATTAGGATTTTTAAGATGTACTGTATGTTTTTTAAATTATTATGTATATTATGTTTTATCATGGCAAGGTTCTGCCTTGCCTCTGTAAGCCGCTCTGAGCCCACGGGGGAGGGCGGGGTATAAATATGAAAAAATAAATAAATAAATAAATTCTCTGTGGTCAGTCACAGCCGCTACTTTAGTAACTGTAAGCTACACACACAAACACACACATGTGTGCATGTGTGTGCATATAAAAGTAGCTCACATGTACTATAGTAGAGGCAGCGACCGACCACAGAGAATTTGGTGTGTGTGTGTGTGTGTTTGTGTATATATTCACTTTCTTTAGAGCCTCAAGGATAAGGCTAAAGTAACTGTGGATGCAAGATGGTTATTTTTCAGGTAGGCAATCCTTTGAAACATGCAGATTATTCCCCCCCCCCAATAAAAAAACAGCAGTGATATATATTTATGTATGAAAAGCAATGAACTTTGGGGCAGCAACCAAAAAGACTCTGCTCTTTCTAGTACTTTTGCTGATCTTGCTTATTAACTGGATCTTCAGCAGAACCTCACCTAGGCTGTGGCTCGTGTAGGAAGAAATGTGAGAAAGACAGAATTGGTATCATGGTATCTATGAGTGACCTGGCTGGCCCGTGTGGGCAACATAAGAGAGCCCCTTAGCAATGTGTATCCATACTCTGCCACTAAGCTAGGAGGGCTGAAGGGTTACTTTTGGATCCTGCCACCCCGAATTGTAATGACTGAGCACTGTTTCTAGCCAACCACTCAAATTCCCATTACGATGACTCTTGATCCTAAACTCACAGTGGAAAAGAACAGAAGCCGTTTAGCACAGATCGTTCTGAGCAACACAACAATTGTGCATGCTATTGACAGGGGTATTTTGACGTCTCTTGCCAGTTTCAGACTTATGCCCGATAGGTCATTTTGCGAAGACTGCCGTATCTCCCAAAAGCTTGCGTTCTCCCTTTCAGATCAAATGGGTAGTGCTGACGCTGGCGCTGATGAATTCGGTCCACGGGAAAGCAGTGAACTCTAAAAAAACCAAGGACGACTGTCCGACCCACAAAGATCCCAAGTTCCCCGACAGCATGAGGGTTCAGATACAAGTCACAAACCCAGGCAACGCCAGGCCTCAAGATGTCAGTAACAGATCTCTGTCTCCGTGGGATTACAGGTATCTATACATGTCCCCACTCTAGGGTTGCCAGCTATTGGGTGGGAAATACCTGGAGATTTGGGAGGGTGAAGGCTGAGCAGGGAGGGGCTTGGGACCTCAGCAGAGTCTAATGCCACAGAGTCCACCCTCCAAAGTAGCCATTTTCTCCAGGGGAACTGATATTGGTCCAACACTTGTCAGGGATGCTGTAGGCTGATCCTGCATTGAGCAGGGGGTTGGACTAGACGGCCTGTCTGGCCCCTTCCAACTCTGTGATTCTATGATTCTGTGGTCATCTGGAGATCAACTGTCATCTGGACATCCGGAGATCAACTGAGAGCCAGTTTGGTGTAGTGGTTAAGTGCGCGGACTCTAATCTGGGAGAACCGGGTTTGATTCCCCACTCCTCCACTTGCACCTGCTGGATGACCTTGGGCAAGCCACAGTTCTGTCAGAGCTGTTCTTGAAAAAGAGGAGTTTCTCTCAGAGCTCTCTCAGCCCCACCTACCTCACAAGGTGTCTGTTGTGGGGAGGGGAAGGGAAAGGAGTTTGTAAGCCACTCTGAGACTCCTTTGGGTAGTGAAGGGCGGGGTATAAATACAATCTCCTCTTCTTCTCTGCTCCTTCTTCTTTAATAGCAGGAAATCTCCAGGTACCACCTGGAGCTTAGGAACTCTAGCCACTGATTGAAATGTGTTGTCTGTAGAGCCATGCACAAGCACAGGACTTTAGAAAGTCTGGGGCCAAAAATAGCTGAAAGCTATGAGCCAGATAGGAGCTGCGGTGGCTCAAGTGATTAAGATGCTGAACTGCAGGCCGTGGAAGGTCGGTAGTTCAGCAGTTTGAGACCCGAGTGTGCCACATGACGGAGTGAGCTCCCGTCTCTAGTTCCAGCTCCTGCCAACCTAGCAGTTCGAATGCAAGAAATTGCAAGTAGATAAATAGGTACCACTTCAGTGGGAAGGTAACAGCGTTCTGCGCGTCTTGGTGTTTAGTCATGCCGGCCACATGACCACGGAAACGTCTTCAGACAGCACTGGTTCTTCGGCTTTGAGCACCGCAACCCTAGAGTTGGACTCGACTGGCTTTCAAGCAAGGGAACCTTTACCTTTACTATGAGCCAGATGCGCTTTTTCTTTTGTTTTCTATAAAACTCAGAAATCCACTAGATTTTCGACCAGCTTCAAGGGAGGGGGAGATGAAGATTTGAAGGCCCTCTTGAGAGGAAGGGATCCTGTTTTTACCGAGGCGTTCTGATCTCTATTGGCCACTCTCCTTCCCTGACGAAAAATTCAGATGAAAAACACCAGGACTCAAGACTAACTTGGTCGTAGCCTCTGAGGGGAGTTCTTCCTCAAAGGAGTGAATGCTGGCTTCAGTCACACAGCACGCTGTATAAGTTTACATTCAGCGATGTCATTACTGCTGCTTCATCTCTGGAGGCATGCTTGGCATGCAGAAGGTCCCAGGTTCAATCCCCGGCATCTCCAGTTAAAAGGACCAGACAGTAGGTGAGGGGAAAGATCTCTGTCTGAGACCCTGGAGAGCCGCTACCCCTATGAGTAGACAATGCTGATGTCAATGGACCGATGGCCTGATTCAGTATAAGACAGCTTCATGCGCGATATGGATCTTCCAGAGGCTTAGCCCAAGCTCATGGAAGCTCAGCAGGGTCAGCTACAGTCAGTACTTGGATAGGAGACTGCCAAGGAAGACCAGGGTTGCTATTTAGAGGAAAGTAATGGAAACCACCTCGAGAGCCAGTTTGGTGTAGTGGTTAAGTGTGCCGACTCTAATCTGGGAGAACCGAGTTTGATTCCCCACTCCTCCACCTGCACCTGGCTGGATGACCTTGGGCAAGCCGTAGTTCTGATAAGAGCTGTTCTTGGGGGGGAAAGAGCAGTTTCTGTCAGAGTTCTCTCAGCCTCTCCTACCTCACAGGGTGTCTGTTGTGGGGAGGTCTGTGAGTTGGTTGTGACCCAATGGCACATTCTTGCTTCCCCTGTTCCGGAGCATATGCTAGCCAAAGTTTAGAGTCCAGTGGCACCTTTAAGACCAACAAAGTTTTGTTCAAGGGATGAGCTTCCGTGTGCATGCACACTTTTTCAAACACACTGGAATGGAAGGTAGAGTTCAAACTTATAGATAGAGGCTGAACAGTAAATTAACGTGTAACTTGATGAAGATGTTTGAAGATCTGCGAAGACAAAACCAAATAACAGGTTAAGGTTGTAAGGTCAGCAGTTGTTTTGATTTAATTAAGGGGGGGCAAGGACAGCAAAGCAATAAATATGTCAAAATAGGGGATAAATGTGTAAAGGGATCTTTTCTGACTGTGGGAAGTAAACCAAGACTCCCCATTGGTCTCCTCTCAGGCATGGAGGTAACTTAACAGGATTTTCTTTTCTTTCTTTTTTTGAGGTGGGTGGAGTGGTATGTTAGCAAAACACTCCAATATGCCTTGCATTACATTCAGTATTCTAATATACTATTCTGAAAAAGAAATACACTAAAATACAGGATGTATAGTCCTTGTTGGGAATACATATCTGAGGACTGGATTTGTTAGCATATGTAATGCTGTTCAGCCTCTTTCCATAAGTTTGAACTCTACCTTCCATTCCAATGTATTCGAAAAGTTGTGCATGCACACAGAAGCTCATGCCTTGGATAAACCTCTGTCGGTCTTAAAAGTGCCACCAGACTCTAAATTCGTTCTACTGCTTCAGACCAACACGGCTGACCGCTGGAACTAGCCAAAGTTCGTCATATTAGGGTTTTTATGACCCTGGTTGTAATGCTTTCTCAGCCCCAGTTACGTGGCAGGCAAACAAAATGGTGTCATTACAAACCCCCTTGGAATGGAAGCTGTTCAGCTCTGCGGTCTTGAATCTCAGTTACCAAGTTCTCTGTTGGTTGGATGGTGTTTCAGGGTGGGAACACAACTCTCCCCCCCACTTTCTCTCTGCCACACCAGAGAGGAATAATTAGCTTCCCACCCCATGTTTCAGACGTTGCTAGTATCCCCTTAAATATTTCAACTGATTGGTTCAAAAGTGCTCCTCATAAACACACCCAATCCACACCCTTATAGCGGCCTACCGAGAAAGGTAATCTTGCACTAGTAGTCATTTCATATTTCAATAGGATATGTGCTGAAGAACTTTGCAGTGCTGGAAAAAGTAAAGGGGAGGGCAACCAAGATGATTGGGGGGTTGGAGCACCTTCCCTGTGACGAAAGGCTGAAGAGTCCGGGACTTTTCAATTTAGAAAAGAGATGACTGGGGGAGGGGGCAGGCATAGGGTTGCCAAATCGAAATTGGCCGGGAGCGGGGGGCTCCCGGCCGGCGTCCTCTTTGTGCGCGCGCGTCACCCGGAAGTGACGTCACACGCTGGGGGCGGGGCGACGCCATTTGAGGGGGAAACTCTTTGTTTTCCC
>NW_015174362.1:81974-83791 GCF_001447785.1 Gekko japonicus
CCAGGGGCATTTGGCAGCCCTAGGCAGGCACGATGGAGGTTTACAAAATTAGGCATGGGTTGGAGAGAGTTGACGAAGAGAACTTTTTCTCCCTCTCCCAAAATAGTAGAATTCGAGGTCATCCCATGAAGCCGATGGGCAGTCGGTTCAGGACGGACAAAAGGAAATACTGCTTTACACAGAGGTTGCGTTCAGACGGGGCATTTGCAACGGTATAGGTGCCGGTTGGAATCGGTGTACTTACCGGCGTTCACACATAGAACATCTGCCTTCCGTCCCTAACTGTTGCAAAGAGCTTTAAACCGTTGTATTCTGCCACTAGGTCCCCAAGTGGTGGTATCTTGAGTGCAACGGTTGTAATCGCTTTACACACACCCCCCGTCTGATCGCTCTCCACTGGTGTCTAGCCACTTCCGTTTGGAAGCCTGAGGCTTCCAATTTTCGCCCGCCATTTTTTTTTTAGGTCAGCGATATGCGCTTGGGCGAAGCTTCGCCCTGCCATTGGTTTAAAAAAAGAAAGAAAAGGTTCTTAGTTTAACGTTTTAGAGGAGTCTGGGACCTCAGGGAGGCCAGTTTGGTCTTTAAACCTTAAAGGTAAGTCCTCTCTTCAGGGCATGCTTTTCTGGATGAGGTGTTTTGCGCATGCGCGAAGATCGCCATTCTGTGGATGGCTGCCTATGCGCATGCGCAAGCTGTGTTAAAAAAAAAACACCCGCCAATGCCCGCTGTGTGCGAACGGGCATACAGCGATGGGCTCCGCAGACAGGAGGTAAATGTGATCGCGTTTCAGCCGGCATAAACTGCAACAGTTCCAATCGGTACAGTTTATGCCGGCTGAAACACCCCGTCTGAACGCACCCAGAGAGTGATTAAAATGTGGAATTCGCTGCCAGAGGATGTAGTGATGGCCACAGGAATCAACAGCATGAAAAGGGGATTAGACTGATTCACAGAGAAGTCTAGCCATGGTGACTGAGGGGAACCTCCACATTGAGAGGCACTTACCCTCTGAAATCCAGAGCCAGGAGGCAACATCAACAGAAGGCTTCGGCCTCTCTGCCCTGTTGTTGGCCGTCCTTGAGGCCGGGGACAACCAGTAAATGTTGGTCAATTGGGCACATATGGGGAGGGGCGATCCCGATCTATGGCATCTGTCTCCTGGCCAAACCCCACCCTCCCCAGGCTCCACCCCCAAAATCTCCAGGTATTTTTCCATTCAACGCCGGAAACCCTACTTTGGTAAGTGGCACCGGCTGACTCAGAACACCTCGCTTTCCTACTCAGGCTTCAGTTTGGACTCAACATATTCCTACGAACTAAGAGATCCACACTTTAGAATGTTAGAATCACAGAGCTGGAAGGGACCTCCAGGGTCATCTAGTCCAACCCCCTGCACAATGCAAGAAATTCACTGCAAATAGCTCCCCCCCACACACACACCATGCCCAGAAGATGACAAAAAAAACTCCAGGATCCCTGGCCAAACTGGCCTGGAGAAAAATGGCTTCCTGACCCCAAAGTGGCTGTCAGCATTTCCCTGGGCGTCTCAGAAAGGGCCACAAGAACTAAGCCCTGAGGCAGCCCTTCCCGCCCTCCCTTCTCAGGATCTGCCTCAGTTTACAGAATCAGCCTTGCTGTCAGGCGGCCATCTGGCCTCGGCTTCAAAACCTCCAAAGGAGGCGAAGTCTTACCCTCTTCTTTTGTGTCGACTTACAGGATTGACGAGGATCCCGACCGGTTTCCCATTGCGATCGCCAATGCCAGCTGCCGCCACAAAGCCTGCGTCCACACCTCAGGACGGGGCCTGAACCACAGCC
>NW_015174362.1:83817-87083 GCF_001447785.1 Gekko japonicus
GATCCTGGTCCTCAGGCGGAAGCAGATAGGTTGCCGGCAGACCTATTGGCTGGAGAAACAGATGGTGACGGTGGGGTGCACCTGCGCCTCTCCTACCACCCATACTTATACCGACCTCGGGAAGGATGGACGGGACTACGGAGACTTAACAAGGACCGGCGATGGACCGCAGCAATAGACGTATTCACCGTAGACCGGGATGACTGAGGAGAGGATCCTGCCATTCTCAAGGGGATCAGAAATATGGCCAAGGAGGGGACAAGGGAAGTATTATTATTATTATTATTATTATTCAGTTCTCTTTTTAGATGATGCCATTTTTAAATCTGTGGCAGATTCCGACAGTATTTAATTCCCCATGTGAATGATGAATCGCGTCTCCTCGGTTGTATATTTCTAAAGCTTTGCAGTAGTTCTCAAGCAAGTATTTATACGCTCCATAATCATATTTATGCCCCTGTTAAGAGCATAGGTTCGAAATATTTGTACTTATCCAGTAACTTATACGATCAGTAAAAACACAGAAATGTTGAGCTGTCTCTCCAACCTTAGTCATTCATTAGTACAATCGTTCTTGGTAGAATAATGAAGAGACTGCAGAAAGGTTCTTCAGCCTCCACAACTACTTTGTTAATGTTTGATTCATTCATCCCCCCCCCACCTTTCTCCCCAATGAGAACCCAAAATGGCTCACATTCTTCTTCTCTCGTCCATTTTATCCTCACAACAACCCTGTGAGGTAGGTTGGCCTGAGAGAGTGTGACTGGCCCAAAGTCAGCCATTGAGCTTCCATGGTAGAGTGGGGCTTTGGACCTAGGCCCAAGGTCACCCAGCACGCTTCCCATCCACCAGCCAACTTACCTTTATCTCCCCCCCCCTTTCCAGCTTTCTCTCCTTCCCTCCACCCCGGAAACTTCCCTCTGCTAGCTCCGGGTTGGGAAATACCTGGAGATTTGGGGAGATGGAGCCAGAGGAGGGCGGGGCTTGGGGAGGGGAGAGATTTCAATGGGGCAGAATGCCATAGAGTTCACCTTTCACAGTGGCCATTTTCTCCAGGTGAACTGATCTCTGCTGCCTGGAGAACAGGTGTAATCCCAAGAGATCTTCAGTTACTAGGGCTGCCAGGTCCCCCGGGGGGGCAGGGATTCCCCCACTCAAAGGGCCCCCAACCCGCTGTTCCAGATCTGGCTGGCGGGGAGAACCCCACCCCCAAAGCGACCAGACCGGGCCGACGTGCCTGACACGATGACGTCACTCGAAAGTGATGTCATCATGCTGGGCACGTTGCCAGGTGACACTCTAGCAATCACCCTGAAAACTCTATGGTACCATAGAGAGAGAGAGAGATACACCAATGTCCCGCACTGGGACCAACGCTCCCCCGATGCAGCCGGTGAGTCACTTGGCAACCCTACCAGCTACCACCTGGAGGTTGTAGTCAATAACACAAACAACCATGATGTTGTATTATGACGATATATTTAGGCTTCAGTTCTGCAATGAATATGTTTTTTTATCTCATTATGAAAACATACGCGCGCACACGACGGAGAACGCATATAAACCGTTTCAAATAAAAGCTTTTTCAGAGTGTGCTGCGTGAATGATACTTGTTTAGATGTCGACAATACTAATCCATGAGTTAACACATGACCTTCTTACTGCTTCGCTGAGACAAATTCGTTCACTGTGATGAAGAAATATATTCACTGCAGAACTGAAGCCTAAATATATTTTCATAATACGACATCACGGTTGATTCAGTTATTGACTACATCCTTCCCATGTTCTCTCTGTTGTTTCTATACCACCTGGAGGTTTGGCAGCTCTAGCCACCATACTAATTCCTCATGAAAATCACCAGTCAATAAATATACCTGTAAGAGTGGTTGAGCAGTGGAACAGACTGCCTCGGGAGGTGGTGGATGCTCCTTCGCTGGACGTTTTCAAGCGGAGGCTGGACGACCATCTTTCGGGTATGTTGTAGGGCTACCTTTCGGCTGTGCTCCTGCAGAGTGCAGGGGGTTGGACTAGATGACCTGTGAAGTCCCTTCCAACTCGAACATTCGATGATTCTGTGATTCTCCTCTCAGGCCCGGAGGGCGCTTGACCCTACATCCCCCTCAAACAGTATTTCCCACAGTAAAATCCAGTTGCAAAGTGCATCGAAAAGTGGATTGAAGGTGCATCATTCAGTGTGTGTGAAAGTGTAGATAAGTTTGTGACCTGGACAGGGGTCATTTCGTAGAAAAAGAGGAACACCTGACATTTTAGCGACGTGCCTACGTGACTTCAACATGAGCCGGAAGTGATTGAGGCACATCTGGGATTTGGGGCAACTCTATGGTTTCTGGGGGTAGCCATGTTTGGTCTGAAGCAGCAGAACAAAGTTTGAGTTTAGTGGCACCTTTAAGACCAACAAATAAAACTTTGTGAACAAAGTGAATAAAACTTTGTTGGTCTTAAAGGTGTCA
Source organism: Gekko japonicus (assembly GCF_001447785.1). NCBI lineage: Eukaryota > Metazoa > Chordata > Lepidosauria > Squamata > Gekkonidae > Gekko > Gekko japonicus. The sequence goes on from NW_015174362.1 coordinate 86,292, forward strand.
CTGCACTCAAACCTTGTTCTATGGTGGAAGCCAGGGGTCATTTCGTAGAAAAAGAGGTGCAGGAGTTCATTAGCATAACTCATTAGCATAACTTATTTGCATATGCCATGCCCCTGACATCACCGGAAGTGTGTCAGAAGGCAACACCCACTGCTCAGGCTCCACTGGACTGTTCTGGATTGCTAGCTATTGGGAAGGGGAAAGGGCAGATCTGCCCTCACAGAGGAGGGAGAGCTTGTACCTGAAGGCGGGCCAGGGGGGGCTCTGCAACTTACCTGGCTGCTTCTTGCTCCTCCTGGCCCACCTGAGGGCTGCTGGGAGAAGGGGCGGGGCTTGTTGCATGTGCCCGCCCCCTGGGCTCCTTATTGCCGGAGCTCCGCTCCTGTGCGCTTCCACAGGAAATGACACCTGGTCCTGGACCTTATTCCAGACAATGGTGTAAATAACGCACAAGGTCCTCATTACAGGCAACAACTGGGCAGTTTTGGAGCAAGCGGAACAGAAACAAAACCTTCCACAGATCTCACAGGGGCAAAAACCCTTCCCTCCTTCATAGGCGGCAAATCCTACTCGTCATAGCTATAGTGGGGGGAAGGGTCAGCCCCTTCATTATGCTCTTCGTGAGGGAAGGGAGTCTTTTCAACCCAAATATAGATTCAGGTGGGTATAGGGTTGCCAGGTCTGGGTTGGAAAATACCTGGAGACTTTGGGGGTGGATCCAGGAGAGGGCGGAGTTTTCGGGAGGGGAGGGGCCTCAGCAGGGTACAAGGCCACAGAGTCCACGCTCCAAAG
>NW_015174362.1:87093-91800 GCF_001447785.1 Gekko japonicus
CTCCAGGGGAGCTGATCTCTGTCAGCTGGAGATCAGTTGCAAAAGTGGGAGGTCTCCAGGCCTCACCTGGAGCCTGGCAACCCTAGGTGGGGTAGCCGTGTTGGTCTGAAGCAGCAGAACAAAGTTTGAGTCCAGGGGGCACCTTTAAGACCAACAAAGCTTAATTCTGGGTGTAAGCTTTCGTGGGCACGCGCACTTCTTCAGATACAGTGAAACAGAATTTCCTCAACCATTACTTACAGGAAGAGAGAGGGGTCAGTGGGGGGGTTAGTTGCCCGCAAGGGCTAGTTAGACTCAATTTGCATAAGTAACTGGCCGATTATAGCTAAGAGGCAGGAGCGCATTAGCATAACTCATTAGCATAACTTATTTGCATATGCCACACCCCCTGTCGTCACCGGAAGTGTGTCAGAAGGCAACACCCACCGCTCAGGCTCCACTGGACTGTTTTGGATTGCTAGCTATTGGGGGGGGGGAACGTGCAGATCTTTCCTCGACGAGGAGGGAGAGCTTGTACCTGAATAAAACTTGGTCTTAAAGGTGCCACTGGACCGGGGGGTGGGGGTGGGGCTCTGCAACTTACCTGGCTGCTTCTTGCTCTGACTGAGGGCAGCTGGGAGCAGGGGGCGGGGCTTGTTGCATGTGCCCACCCCCTGGGCTCTTTACTGCCGGAGAGCTCCGCTCCTGCAGGAAATGACCCCTGATTAGCATACAGATACAAGAGTTAACAAACAGATGTGAGAACGGAGTTTTGAGTTCCAGTGGCACCTTCGAGACCAGCAAAGTTCAATTCTGGGTATAAGCGAGAGCTGAGAGACTTTGCATGTGTAGATGCACACTCCTTCAGACACACTGAAACAGATTTCCTCAAATATTACATATGGGTAGGGGGGGTTAGTTGCCAAATTAACCTAAATCTAGGTTAGGGGAGAAAGGTAAGCTTATCCCCAAATAACATGGAAGACAGGGGCAGTGGAATTGCCAACAGCCTGGGGGGGGGGGATGTCAGAGGCCTTTCTCCAGGTTGTTGGCAACTCTAAACGTGCCCTCTTGCTGCCCCCTCCTCTTCAAGGCACTTCAATTTTTCTTGCTTCCTTCTCTTTCTTTTTCATTTTCACCAACCTTCCTGACTTCTTCCTTCTGTCCATTATTCCCCTTTTCCTTCTTGCCTGCCTCTTTCCTGTCCATTCTCATTTCCCCACCCACCTTTTCGTTTCAACGAGTTCAGGGGCAGGGTTGCCAACCCCCAGGTGTCAGATGGAGATCTCCCATTATTACAACTGCTCTCCAGGCGACAAAGGTCAGTTCCCCTGGAGAAAATGGCCGCTTTGGAAGGTGGACTCTATGGGTATTATACCCCCTTGAAGTCCCTCCCCTCCCCAAGCCCCGCCCACCTTAGGCTCCACCCCTAAAATCTCCAGGTATTCCCCAACCAGGAGACGACATCCCTAGCGGGGGGGGGAGGTAACTTGCCGACTGCTTGTATGGGGGGGGCACCAACATGGTGCCCGTGGGTGCGTGGCATCCTCCGACACCTTTCCTGTTACCCGTCACAAGCTTTTAGAAAGTGGTGTTTTTGACCAGCAGGGCTGCTCATTGGCTACGCAGATTAAAAGGCATCCCTGTTAAACAGAGACTCCGCCTGAAAGGTGGAAGATGTGCTATTAGAGTTCTTTATATAACCTCGCGCAGGGCTCTTTTTGTAGAAAAAGCTTCCACCTGAAAGGTGGAAGAGGTGCTATTAGAGTTCTATATATAACCAGCAGGAACTTATTAGCATAGTAGGCCACACCCAACAGCAGCAACTCATTAGTATATTAGGCCACAGCCCTGACAGCACAGCTCATTAGCATATTAGGCCGCACCCCCATGTTACCAGAAGTGTGGTCATCCAGCCACGGCCACCTTTTGCTTCTTATTCTCTTTACCTTGTTTGTGGTCAAAACCCAGGGCTTTTTTTGTAGCAGGAACTCCTTTGCATGTTAGGCCACACACCCCTAATGTAGCCAATCCTAATGAGTTTCTGATGTTGGGTGTGGCCTATTATGCTAATGAGTTCCTGCTGGGCGTGGCCAACTTGGGAGCCAGCCGGAACTCCGTTCCTGTGTGTTCCTGCCCAAAAATAGCCCTGACTCGCTCCCCCAACAGAGGAGAGCATTTATGCTGGCTAGGATGAATTCCTTTCCTTCAAACGCTGTTTATGGTAGATTCCTCTGAATTCCATATAGTGAGAGAGTCTGTCCTTGTGGGGCAAATATTCCAGATTCCATCCAACACATATTGCTGGACTGCCAGCTCTATTCTAATCCCCGGAGGGAACTGTTTGGTAATCTCTCCCTCCTTCCCTGTAGTCTGGTAAATGGGATTGACTATCGTTGCTTATTAAAAGATAACGAAATAGAAATCACAAGGGCTGTTCGTGAATTCCAGGAGAAGTCTATTAAAATTTATGAGGGGCATGTCTCGCCATGAATGTTATATACTATATTTGTTCTTAATCTTGAAATGTATATTTTGCTTGTTCCTATTTTGTACTATGTCGGAGTATGCCAATAAAAAGTATGACTGACTGACTGATGTAACCTAGCTCCCTGTCACTTTGTGGTTGGCTCCACCTCCTATGGCAGCCATTTTGTAAATGTGCCCACCACCCTGAGTCAGAATTCCAAAGGTGCCTAAGGGCTCAAATAAGCTGGGGACCAGTGTTCCCTCTAAACTGAGTTAGTGTGAGCTAGCTCACAGTTTTTTAGCCGCCGGCTCACAGATTTTTGTCTTCGCTCAGGAAGGATGGCTCCAGAGCAAACTAGTTTATGCAATAGCCAAATTGCTCACTCACAACTTTTAATGCCAGTAGCTCACAAAGTAGAATTTTTGCTCACAAGACTCCACAGCTTGGAGGGAGTATTGCTGGGGACCCCCGGCTTAGAGTACATCCTACAGGGTTGTTGTTTTGTTTTGTTTTTTTAAAGTTCACATTATTAGGAGCACAGAGAACATTCCTACGGTATCCGGGTGCGATTAGAATGCCAAAAAATAAAATTGTAACATTTAAAAATTAAGGCACACCTGTTAGATGTTGACTCTGTTCTTCCTTTGAAAGCAATTATCCACGACCAGGTGCAGAAAAGCACTTTGGACTGGGTAGGGTTACAAGGTTGCCCTTGGCCGCTGACGGGGGATGGGTGGGTTAGGGTCGCTAGATTCAGGTTGGGAAACTCCTGGAGATTTGGGGATGGATCCTGGGGAGGACAGGGACCTCAGTGGGGTACCAGGCCATAGACCCCAACCTCCAAAGCGTCTGTTTTGGCCAGGGGGACTGATCTCTGTATTCTGGAAATAAGCTGTTGAAAAGTACGCAGACGGAGAGTGATTTCAGCAAAGCGCACTTTATTCGATCAGGAACCAGACGACTTTGGCCGGCTCGCAGACCGGCTTATATTCCCCGAGAAACCGCCACCCAAAACACACACCCCCCCACTTCCCAATAGGTTATTTACAGTGGCTGAGAGTCCCATAGGCTCTCGGCCGGGAACCTAGCCCCCTGATTGGAGCGGCCTAGGATCCGCATAGTCCATTGTCTCTTGGAGCGAAGCTCGACGACGTTGGTGCCTGACCACGGGGAGCCCAAGCCGGCCCCGCGGTCTGGACTGGATACATTAGAGTTGTAATTCCAAGAGATGCCCACGTCTCACCTGGAGGCTGGCATCCCTGGCGCTGGGTCCCCAAAACCCCCTTGGTAGCTCTACTGTGTAGCAAAACAATAGGACCGCGTGGGCGTTTTTGGTCTCACACATTCCGCCGTAAGAATTCACTGATGAGAGTGAGAAACCACAGGCGGCATTTTGATAGGAACGAAGTAGAAACTGTTTGGGACAGTGGGGGGAGGAAAATGGTTTCTAAAATGTATAAAATACCGTTGAAATGGTTTACGGAGGATGAATCTGTAAAAGAGCAAATGATAAAATGGGCAGTTAATATGAATAAGGAAGTAACTATAGAAACGTGGGAATATTTGTGGAAAAACTCTATGAAACTATCAATATGTACCAATGTAAAAGAAAACTGTTACAAAATGATGTATAGATGGTACATGACACCTAAGAAAATCGCAAATATGAATCAGAATATGTCTAGTAAATGTTGGAAGTGTAAAAAACATGAGGGCTCATTTTATCACATGTGGTGGACATGTGAAAAAGCTATGGACTTCTGGACAAAAGTCCACTGTGAAATGCAAAAAAATTTAAAATGTTCTTTTAAGAAAGCTCCCGAAATTCTGCTCTTAGGTCTAAAAATGGAAGAATTAAATGTAACAAAAAGGACATTGTTCTGGTATTTGATAACAACAGCAAGAATGGTATATGCCCAGTATTGGAAGCAGGAAAAAATACCAGAACTAGAAGAATGGATACAAAAAGTTCTGTTCATGGCCGAAATGGACAAAATAACTAGAAAATTTAATAATGAAGAAGACCAGGAATTTTTTGAAGAATGGAGTGACTTTAAAACATATTTAGAAAAGAACTGGGACGTGAAACATAGTTTACTATATTTAGAACAATATTAAGTACATGATGTTATCTTGAACTTATTGACTGTAGGTGACATAAGGGAGACGCATTGCGGGAAGCCTTTTGGGGGAGGGAGGGAAAATTGGATTTTTGACTAAGTGAGAAAAAGATGGATATTGTATGATTAATGGAAAAT
>NW_015174362.1:92953-99291 GCF_001447785.1 Gekko japonicus
CACCCAACAGCAGAAACTCATTAGGATTGGCTACATTAGGGGGGTGTGGCCTAACATGCAAAGGAGTTCCTGCTACAAAAAAGGCCCTGGGTAAACAGAATAAGAAGCAAAAGGTGGGTGTGGCTGGATGACCACACTTCTGGTAACATGGGGGTGTGGCCTAATATGCCAATGAGTTGTGCTGTCAGTGGCCTAATATGCTAATGAGTTTCTGTTGTTGGGTGTGGCCTATTATGCTAATGAGTTCCTGCTGGGCTTTTTCTACAAAAAAAGCCCTGTCTACTAATAAGTGTCTGTTGTCTGTTGTGGTGGAGGGGAAGGGTGTCGGTTGTGGGGAGGGGAAGGGAAAGAAGTCTGTAAGCCGCTCTGAGACATCTTTGGGTAGTGAAGGGCGGGGTATAAATCCAATCTCTTCTCTTCTCTTCTTCTCTAATAGAAAAGTCCACAGCTACAGAGACCCATCCCAATGCTGTAGACTATCTTGCTCCTGATAAGAGACGGATGAAGGTTGCAACAGTCGTAAATGATGAGAGAGTCAGCGGGCCGTTATGCTCTCCCCAAAAAGTGATTCAGCAAGCATCAAAGCAAGCAACAAGCCTCCCAGGCAAAAATTGCGTGTTTCGACAGATTCGGCAGACATATTTTTTCCTGGAACTGAATTACAAATACAATATAACACTATGCACTTTAGATAGTAACCAGGGAAAAAAAAGAAAGAGCTAGCTTGCTGTACTGACCCAAATTTCACAATGCTACAGTGCACAAGTCAACAGTTCTGTAGAAGGCTTCTCCAGGTGGAGTTCGCTATACTAGCAGAAGTTAAGTCTTCAGGAACAGAGGATTCTACTCACTTGAAATACCACTGGTGTATTCAGTGGACTTTTGAATTTTCGATTTACATTTGAATCCTTTGTCCCGTGACTCGGGAGCTCGGATCTTTCCTTGTTTGCACAATTGATTTACGTGAATTTCAAGATTCGTATTAAGATTGTTTTGTGTGTTACTGCTGATGATGTAAATAATTTGCAAGCCTTATATTTAGTGTCTGAGTCCTTCTGGAGGTTTAATTATATGGAGGATTTTTCCTTAAAAAAATTTTTTTTTTTAATTTATGTTTTATAAAATAACAATTGTAATACAAATAACTAACAAAAAACAAAGACCAACTACATAAATTGCGATTACTAGAATAATGCAATGATAGCAATGGGTTATGAATATATTTAAGTCATACTGCTAAAACCTGAAGCATCCTAAATCGAGCAGACTATAACACCCAATCGTGTTATAGTCCTTTTTTTAAAAAAAAAATTAGCTTTCAGGTGGAGCCCGGTAATCTCCCGGTATTACAACTGACCTCCAAACAAGAGAGATCAATTTCCCAGGAGAAAATGGCCGTTCTGGAGGGAGGACTCTATGACACTATGCCCGGTTGAGGTCCTCCCCTCCTCAGACCGAGCCCCCTCAACCCACCTCGAAATCTCCAGGACTTTTCGGACCCTGAGTCAACAACCCTACCTGCTGAGGTCCCTCCCCAAACACTCCCTCCCCAAGCTCCTCCCCCAAAATACCCAGGAATTTCCCAACCCAGAGTTGGTGACCCTAGAGAAGGACCTCAAGCTTCCTTTCCCGGCTGAGGCGTTTGAGCCTCGTGACCTACCTGTGAGAGAAAACCCAGAGTTTGCGAATGGCTCTCTTAGATCAGCTGGAGACCAAAGCGTTGACAACACGAGGTCAGCTTCACAGTACCAGTCGTACCCTCCTGCTGTGAGTCTCACCAAGGGAGGCAGATTATAAATACAGTATATAACTCCAGCACCCAGGGCTATTTTGGGGCAGGAACGCACAGGAACGGAGTTCCGGCTGGCTCCCAAGTTGGCCACACCCAGCAGGAACGCATTAGCATAATAGGCCACACCCAACAGCAGGAACTCATTAGGATTGGCTACAATTAGGGGTGTGTGGCCTAACATGCAAAGGAGTTCCTGCTCCAAAAAAAAAGCCCTGGGTTTTGTCAACAAACAAGGTAAACAGAATAAGAAGCAAAAGGTGGGTGTGGCTGGATGAGCACACTTCTGGTGACACGGGGGTGTGGCCTGATATGCGAATGAGCTGTGCTGTCAGGGGTGTGGCCTAATATGCTAATGAGTTCCTGCTGTTGGGTATGGCCTATTATGCTAATAAATTCTTGCTGGGCTTTTTCTACAAAAAGAACCCTGCCAGCACCCATTGTGTAGCTTTCAGGCCAGGGTGAAAAGAGAGGAAATATATTGCCTGAAGAAGAGTCACTGCTCATTGTAGGTCAATATCAACTTTTCCGGTGGGTAGCCGTGTTGGTCTGAAGCAACAGGACGATGTTTGAGTCCAGTAGCACCTTGAAGAAGAAGAAGAGACTGGATTTATACCCCCACCCTTCACTTGGGAGTCTCAGAGCGGCTTCCAATCTCCTTCCCTTCCTCTCCCCACAACAGATACCCTGTGAGGGAGGTGGGGCTGAGGGAGCTCTTTTGAGAACTGCCCTTGAGAGAACGGCTCTGGAAGAACTTAGACTGGCCCAAGGTCCCCTGACTGGCTGCATGTGGAGGAGGAGTGGGGAATCAACCCCGGTTCTCCCGGATTAGAGTCCACGCTCCTAACCCCAGCTGTCTACCTGCCTAAGGATCGAATCACCCACTACCAAGAGCCCCCCTCCCACCCTGCTCAGGGATGGTTCCTTGGTGCAAAAGGAGAGCCGCTCACCAGCTGGGGAAGAGGTCCCTTCTGAGGGCACATTCCCCTTATCCTCAGCATGGTGCCCTGTTTCCCCTAGACCCTCATGCTCCCTGACAGCAGCGGGGCTGCCAGATCCAGAGTGGGACGTAGCTAACAAGTCCCCGAGAGTCTTTTCTGTGTGCCTAGCTGACTGTCTCTGCTTCTCCAGGTCAGCCACCTTGGCCTCAAGGGAGCACACACGTTCCCTGAGAACCAGGAGCTCCTTGCACCGAGGACACACCCAAGACTTCTGCCCAGTGGGCAGATAGTCATACATGTGACACTCCGTGCAAAACACTGGATAGCCCCCAACCCCCTGCTGGCATTCTGGCTTCATAATTCTTTTAAAATAAATAAATATAATCCCCCTTTTAAACCCTTGGTATTTATGTGGTTTTTGTTATCAAGTCAAATTATTTTACGGGAAAGACAAAGAGCCTAGGGTCTTGTCTTTCTGGCTCTTTTTGGGCTTCTTACAGAGCCCCTTACAGGCTTCAAGAGGGAATTAGATAAGCATACGGAGCAGAGGTCCATCAGTGGCTATTAGCCACAAGGTATAGATAGGGACTCTGGGGCAAGGGATGCTCTGTCATCTTGGTGCTTGGGGGGGAGGGTCAACAGTGGAGGGCTTCTAATGTCCTGGCCCCACTGTTGGACCTCCTGATGGCACTGGTATTTCTGGCCACTGTGTGACACAGAGTGTTGGACTGGATGGGCCATTGGCCTGATCCAAGATTGTCTTCTCTCATTTCTTATGTTAAGTTTAATTCTGGGTATAAGCTTTCATGTGCATGCATATTTAATTGTATCTGAAAAGTGTACGTACACACAAAAGCTTATACCCTGTTGTTCGTAAAGGTGACGCTGACTTCGTTCAGTATCAAATGTTGTTCTCCTATTCTCCTCAGCCATCCCTCTCCCCCAAGGGCCTGCAGGTTAGAAGAAAAGAGCCGCATCGAACAAGAAAGGCCTAGGTAGAAATGCCCTTTGATTCACCCAGAGCTTGCCAGGATCTCTCAGACATGAAGTTTTGTCTGCTTATTTGCATCTCAGGTCTGGTTTTGAGTGATCTGACTCAATAAAGCTTTGATCTTCCGACAAGGGCTTTTGGCAAAAGGCTCCAGCTAGTTCAGCATCACCCTGACCTGGATAGCCCAGGCTAGGCCGATCTTGTCAGATCTCAGAAGCTAAGCAGGGTTGGCCCTGGTTAACATTTGGATGGGAGACCACCAAGGAAGCCCAGGGTTGCTACGCGGAGGCAGGCCATGGCAAACCACCTCTGAACGTCCCTTGCCTTGAAAACCCTTCGGGATCGCCATAATTCGGCCGCGCCTTGAAGGCGCCTTCCACCACCACCTCCGGTTCGACATTATCACTGCTTTAAATCGAGGAGAGACTCGGGCTGTGCACGGCTGTGTGGTTGCAAGCCCAACACCGGCCTGCATCCAACCGCATGTTTCCTCTGACAGGATGGCATTCATGGAAATGGTGCGTACGGCAGTTTCTGGTTACTCTTCTCTACCTCTGCAGAGCTCCGCTTTGCCCCACTAGGCTGCTGAAGGGCCGCTTCCCCCCCCGGTACAAAATTTCATGCCGTTCCAAGGTTGCCAGCTCTGAGTTGGGAAAGACCTGGCGATTTTATGGGGGGAGCCTGGGGTGGTTGGGGTTTGGGTTAAGGGAAGGATCTCGGGTGGGTATAATGCCATACAATCCACTTGCACCTGCTGGATGACCTTGGGCAAGCCCTAGTTCTGGCATGGCTGTTCTTGAAAAAGAGCCATTTCGGTCAGAGCTCTCACATTTCAGTTGCAGCACATATGCTAAACAGCAGTCCCAGTTCTCTCAGAGCTCTCTCAGCCCCACCTGCTTCACAAGGTGCCTGTTGCAGGGAGAGGAAGGGAAGGCAGTTGTAAGTCACACTGAGCCTCCTTAAGGTAGAGAAAAGCGAGGTATAAAAACCAACTCTTCTTCCGTTTTAGTCTATATTGGGCTTTAGGCAGGGCTTTTTTTGTAGAAAAAGCCCAGCAGGAACTCATTAGCATAATAGGCCATACCCAACAGCAGGAACTCATTAGCATATCAGGCCACACCCCTGACAGCACAGCTCATTGGCATATTGGGCCACACCCCCATGTTACCAGAAGTGTGGTCATCCAGCCACACCCACCTATTGCTTCTTATTCTCTTTACCTTGTTTGTTGTCAAAACCCAGGGCTTTTTGCCTGTTAGGCCACACACCCCTAATTGTAGCCAATCCTAATGAGTTTCTGCTGTTGGGTGTGGCCTATTATGCTAATGAGTTCCTGCTGGGCGTGGCCAACTTGGGAGCCAGCCGGAACTCCGTTCCTGTGCGTTCCTGCTCAAAAATAGCCCTGGCTTTAGGGTTATTCAGCTTCTGAAAGGCTATTATCCAGAAGTGGCAGAATACAGAAATGGAAACAAAATATTAGAATGGTCTGGGAATCCTATGCTAAGCAAATATGATTTCTAGGCGTTAGATCACGTTTGGGTTACTGGCTATTCCACCACCATGGTGGTTTATCTTACGGATGCCCCTGTATAAATCGATGGTGCATCCTCATTTGGAGTACTGTGTACAGTCCTGGTCACACCTCAGAAAGGATATTATAGTATTGGGAAAAAGTGCAGAAAAGGGCAACTCGAATGATAAAAGGGTTGGAACACTTTCCCTATGAGGAAAGGTTAAAGCGCTTGGGGCTCTTTAGCTTGGAGAAACGACGGCTGAAGGGTGACATGATCGAGGTTTATAAGATTATACATGGGATAGAGCGGGCAGAGAAAGAGGTCCTTTTCTCCCTTTCTCACAATGCAAGAACTCGTGGGCACTCAATGAAATGGCTGAGCAGTCGGGTTAGAACGGATAAAAGGAAGTACTTCTCCACACCCAAAGAGTGATTCACACATGGAACTCACTGCCACTGGAGGTGGTGGCGGCTACAAGCATGGACGGCTTCAAGAGGGAATTGGATAAATATACAGAGCACAGAAATCCATCAGTGGCTATTAGCCACAAGGTATAGGTAGGAACTCTCAGTCTGGGGCAAGTGATGCTCTGTCTTCTTGGTGCCTGGGTGTCAGCTATGCTGCCATGGGGGTTGGGGAGTTCATTCTGTGTCTTGTTAACTGTTATTGCATTCCTATCCCTGCTGTTCTGCCTTTGCTGCAACGCTTATCTCTACAGATGTGCAGGAGGAGGTTGTGGTGTCTGGAGAGCTCCTGTGTACCATGAGAGACTCCTGGTTCTCAGCTTTAGCCACCTAACGGTTGCCTGACTTAGCCCGCGCGCGGGAGGGTACCTAATTGGCCAATTCCATGGGGGGGTGCATACGAATACCCTATATCCTATTATGCTCTAGTGGCTGTGGCCATTCTTAACAGTGCCTGTGTTACTGCATCTATAGCTTTGCAATAAAAGTATAACCGTTCCTGAATGCGTGTACTTCGTTGTTAGCTGTGGGTTCTGACACTGGGGGGGCAACAGTGGGAGGGCTTCTAATGTCCTGGCCCCGCTGGTGGACCCCCTGATGGCACCTGGTATTTTTGGCCACTGTGTGACACAGAGTGTT
>NW_015174362.1:99575-110236 GCF_001447785.1 Gekko japonicus
AGCAATTAGAACAGATAAAAGGAAGGACTTCTTCACCCAAAGAGTGATTAGCACATGGAATTCACTGCCGCAGGAGGGCTTCTAATGTCCTGGTCCCACTGGTGGACCTCCTGATGGCACCTGGTATTTTTGGCCACTGTGTGACACAGAGTGTTGGACTGGATGGGCCATTGGCCTGATCCAACATTGGCTCCTCTTATGTTCTTATTTACAGGGAAGCCTGAGAAATTAATCAAAGCTGGTGTTACCCAGGCCTCTGTTCCAAAAGTAGCTTCTTTCCAGAGTCACCTCTGGATCACTCCACAGGTTAAGCAGAAGCTATTGCACAGATGAAGTGAGTGATCGAAACCTCCAGATGGAGCCGCCTACCACCTAATAAAGGCAAAGGGGCCTGAAGCTATGCAGAAAGCTATGAACGATCATAAAGAGTAAGGGATAAACCTTCACAAATGACGACCCTACCCTTAAAATCTAGGGCAGCGAGATTCCCGCGGCAGGTTTGGAAGAGAATACCACAAAGCTTCAAAACTGTCTAGCTCGTATTTTTAACCAACAGCCCCAAACACCACAGCTAACGTAGCAAAAGGCATGATGCAAACTGAAAGTTCAGCAAATTGAATGGGGTTAGCTTAATTTTCATATGCCACAGATTTCCTGGCTGCAAAAAAATATATCCAGATTTGCATTTGCAAAACCATTGAATCAGGGGCTTAAAAACCTCTGAAAATAGGAGTAGGAAGAACTGTGTGTAGATAGGGAAGGGGAGATAGAAGATCTATACTTTATGCATACACACACATATAAAAATCGGTTTCTACAAGCTGCCATCTACAACGAAACATCATTGTAGTGTTTATCTGTTAAGAAAACAGATTATATAAAAGATTTAAAAAACCAAAATGGTATATTGCGGAGGGATGGAAAGAGGTCCCCAGGTATGCAAAAGTGTAGATTAGCTTGAAGCCTACATTCATAAAATCTCGATGCATATTTAAATTTTAATTGTTGCTTCAGATGTGCCATTTCTCCATTTCATGATTTTAGTGCCAGTATTATCAACAATGGGTGCCTAGACCCTTCACTTTGTCCATTGTGCATGCAACGCACCCTCCTTTAGGGTGCTTTTGCATCCTTATTGTTTAGCTGATCATGGCACAATTAAAAGCTTACTGAATAGATAAACAGATATCTACTCAAGAGTTATCTGCAGCCCTACTTTTGCAGAGACATTTTACTACAAAAAATGTCAGATTTCAGCTATGGCAAGTCACCCAATAGTTACTGGCAGGCCAGGTTCTGATCAGTCTTCTCCCAAAAGCCCTGGAAAGGGCCATCCCCCTCCTCGCCTTTTCCCGACAGAAACCATGGCTTGAAGGCTGGTGGTTATGTTGTGGTTGCCTAGCAGTCGCCACTGGGGCATTTGTTTCTCAAAGCTACAGGATCTGCTTCTATTATTTGGAGGGGGATTGACACACACCCCATTTTTAACCTTTTAATTATTATTTTTCGATTTCAGATTTTTCTGCAAATGTGAGACTTTTGCTGGTTTGTGGAAAGATCTTTCTTGTCTGTTCATGGCCCCAGTCTCTGGATTTAAGTCTCCACATATTTGACCATGTTGAGAATTAGATATCTTGATGTGGTGACATCAGGGGTCATTTCATAGAAAAAGAGGTGCAGGAGCTCATTAGCATAACTCATTAGCATAACTTATTTGCATATGCCACACCCCCTGACGTCGCCAGAAGTGTGTCAGAAGGCAACACCCACCGCTCAGGCTCCACTGGACTGTTTTGGATTGCTAGCTATTGGGGGGTGGGGGGAAGTGCAGATCTGTCCTCGCAGAGGAGGGAGAACTTGTACCTGAATAAAACTTGGTCTTAAAGGTGCCACTGGACTGTTTTGGACCGGGGGACCGGGGGGGGGAGCTCTGCATCTTACCTGGCTGCTTCTTGCTCTGACTGAGGGCTGCTGAGAACAGAGGGTGGGGCTTGTTGCATGTGCTCGCCCCCTGGGCTCTTTACTGCCGGAGCTCCGCTCCTGTGCGCTCCTGCAGGAAATGACCCCTGGGTGACATACACATTCTATCACATAAAATGTTTAAAAGCCAGTTTGGTGTAGTGGTTAGGAGCGTGGACTCTAATCTGGAGAACTGGGTTTGATTCCCTGCTCCTCCACATGCAGCCAGCTGGGTGACCTTGGGTCACTTGCTGTTCTCTCAGAGGCAATCCTTGAAAGAGCTATCTCAGCCACACCTACCTCACAGGGTGTCTATTGTAGGGAGGGGAAGGGAGATTGTAAGCCACTCTGAGATTCCGAGTGAAGGGCGGGGTATAAATCCAACTCTTCTTCTTCTTAACCAGGTCCCTGGCTAGTAACTGGAAACAGCAGCACTTGTTAAATCACAATCTGTCAATGCAGCTGGGAAAGAAAAAAGTCCGCCTCACGTTCTGCCAGTCTGCGTGATTCTCTCCTTCAAAGTGTGCCATCTGACTGAATAGGGCCCACTTAGCAGTTAGGATGGTAGCCATCTTTCCAGAGCAACAAAGTCATCCCTAAATTAAGTACATTGGTCTAATTCAAATACATATCCTTCAACAAACGTATCTTTTTAGTTCTCCCATAATTTCTGGGCTAGCCAGATAGGCATAACCCTCATTTTCAGGGCACAATATTCACATCTTTCAGGAGAAACGTGGGAAGAAGACACGCAAGCCACTCCATTTTCTCCATTTCTGTTTGTTCGGAAAATCTGAAGTGACTTATAGAAGACAGAATTGGCTACCCCGTAACAGTTTCAAGAAGTCAGCACAGATTGAAGGTTTCTTATCCACAGTATTTGTGCACATGAACTTATGGGGTTCCAAGACCTATTTCAAGTACCATTCAGAACCGTCTGGAGCAAAGCTAGACATATTTTAGCTCAGTCAATGTGACGTATTCAATAGCTGCCATTGTAATACATTGCTGTGTGTGAAACACCTAATTGAAGTTCCATGTCAAGCTTCATCCTGGGCTAGGATCCTAATCCCTCCAATCCTATTGGTAGCCCAGGAAGAACCAGCCAATCAAACAACAGTAAGCTCCCTGAGCAGGAACGTCTGTGATTGGTCTTTATGTAGACAACCTCATTGGTTGGTATTTGTACAGTAGGCGTGGCTACATTCGCCGGGAGAGTTTAAAAGCAGAACAGCTTCAATGCAAAAGCTGGCTATCAGATGTTGATCCGTGTTGGAGTTGTGTTACAATCGTTGAATAAATCTGATCTTTTGCTGAATCACTCTCCGACTACTTTGTTAAGTGAGCGACTTAACAGTCAAAAGCAAGGAGCCCCCTAAGTTTGGAAGCCTGGTGTGACAAGTGTGCAACTTCAGCGGCCGCAAGAGGCAACATCATGAAGAAGTCTCTCGTTCAAGAAATATGTGAGGGACTCCTTGAATGAAATTTGAGGAATTTTGAGAGAAACCAAAACAGCTATCCAAAGTAGTCTTTAAGCAACTGAGGGAAAATACGGTTCCAGCGGGTTGCCACGGTGGTATCTAGATGGGCCTCCCTTTTACCCACCTGGATTAGGGAATTACCAGTCTCAATTTCCCATCCCTGAGGAACTGAGGATCAGGGGGGAAAATGGCCTCTGTGTTGTGGTGCTCTAGGAATCTCCCCTAATTTCTGTGGTAAAGGCCTTAGAGACTAGGGGAGGCAGACTAGCATGCTGACCAAAGTGATGCCACTTCCTCCCCAAACACCACCATCCCCAAACCTTCTAGCATTTGCTGAGGCAGAAGTAAGAACGCTAATTCTACACAATACACACTACCACTTTCATAGTGAGATTATGGCTATGCAACACACACACACACACTTTAAACCTACATCTCCAGAACCCTTACATGGCTTTCATAGTTTGAGATGTCAAAACTATAGTTCTCTCACAGAACATTGAAGACATTAAGCCACCTTGTCCCGAATCAGACCATTGGCCCATCAATGGGTGAATTTGTAGCAGGCCTTCTGAAAGACTCTGAGGCATGGGTAGGCCCATATAGAATAGGGCGAAGAAGAGTCGGTTTTTATACCCCACTTTTCTCTACCTTAGGGAGACTCAGGGTGCGTTCAGACGTGCCATTTGATCTGGTGTCGTAACAGTTCAGGAACGGATTTCATATGCACGATCACACAGTCAACATCTGCCTCCTGCCCCCAGCCATTGGTTTCCGGCTCAAAACCCCGTTAACCTGGAGTATTTTGTTACCAGGTCCCAAAGTGGTGTTTTCTCAGCTCTCCCGTTTAAAGCCACAGTTTCTCCTGTGTGATCGCTCCTCCGGTGTCAAGCCACTTCCGATAATTTAAACCCCCTTCCCGCTCAGAAGCCCCAAGCTTCCGCTTTCTGGCTGCCATTTTTTTGTATGCGTTGGCGGCAGGGCTCTTTTTGTAGAAAAAAATCCAGCAGGAACTCATTAGCATAATAGACCACACCCAACAGCAGGAACTCATAAGCATATTAGGCCACACCCCGACAACACAGCTCATTAGCATATTAGGCCGCACCCCCATGTTACCAGAAGTGTAGTCATCCAGCCACACCCACCTTTTGCTTCTTATTCTGTTTACCCTGTTTGTTGTCAAAACCCAGGGCTTTTCTTGTAGCAGGAACTCCTTTGCATGTTAGGCCACACACCCCTAACGTAACCAATCCTAATAAGTTTCTGCTGTTGGGTGTGGCCTATTATGCTAATGAGTTCCGGCTGGGCGTGGCCATCTAGGGAGCTAGCCGGATCTCCGTTCCTGTGCGTTCCTGCCCAAAAATAGCCCTGGTCGGCGGTATGCGCATAAGCGGAGCTCCGCTCTCATGTTTTTAAAACCAACATTTAAACGGTCACTAGTTTTGAGTTCGGGATCCCAAAGAAGCCAGTTTCGGGCAAAAAGTTTAAAGGGAAGTCTTCTGTCAAAGTATTGAAATCATGGTGCTCTGCGGAACTGTCAAGCGAAATCCATGATTTGCCCTAGTGGATAGAGTTTTTCAATTCCGCGAGGATAAAGTTTTTCAATTCCACAGATGAACAGTTATGCAGATGCACAGACTGAGAAAAAACAAAAACCCGACACACGCTCCCGTGTGATCGGGGGCATGGGTGAAACATGTTCTCTTACAGCACAAATGCAGGTCGTGGGAAAACAAACCTGTTCATAGAAATACCAGCAGTGAGAAAGATTCTCAAGAACTCAGAAACAGAGTATGTTTTCATATCCTTGAGATCTAAGGTGTTTTTCCAGTCGCACCCATGCTACAAATATGGCACATACAGGAGCCGGCAAGCATCATGCTTACTCACCAACCCTCACCTAAAGTTCAGCATCTTCTAGATGCAACTGAAAGCCTTATAATAATTGAATTCAGCATCGTAAAAAGCACTTCTTGGGCACTCGTAGCTTCTAAACCACATTTTATACCACAAAGATCATTGCAAAATGGGTGCTTAGATTTGGATCTCGCAGGGCATGGGTGAAACATGCTCTCTTACAGCACAAATACAGGTTGTGGGAAAACAAACCTGTTCACAGAAATACCAGCAGTGGGAAAGATTTCCAAGAACTCAGAAACAGAGTATGTTTTCATATCCTTGAGATCTAAGGTGTTTTTCCAGTCGCACCCATGCTACAAATATGGCACATGCAGGAGCCGGCAAGCATCATGCTTACTCACCAACCCTCACCTAAAGTTCAGCATCTTCTAGATGCAACTGAAAGCCTTATAATAATTGAATTCAGCATCGTAAAAAGCACTTCTTGGGCACTCGTAGCTTCTAAACCACATTTTATACCACAAAGATCATTGCAAAATGGGTGCTTAGATTTGGATCTCGCCTTATTCTATAAGGAGCTGTGGTTCTTCCCTCCTCTGTTTAATCTTTGCAGTACCCCCGCGAGATAGGCTAGGATGAGAGACGCCGACCGGCCCAAGATCACCCGGCGAGCTCAAGAGCTGAACCCAGGTCTCTAGGTCTCCCCAACCCCAGCCCAACACCGTAACTGCTACACCACACTAGCTGTCAAAAGACAACACTGCCACCCACACAGAGACAATCTACAAAACTTAGGGCTCTTTAGCTTGGAGAAACGACGACTGAGGGATGACATGATCGAGGTTTATTAAATTATGCATGGGATAGAGCAGGTAGGGACTCCCTTTCTCACAATATAAGAACTCGTGGGCAATGAAACTGCTGAGTGGTCGGGTTAGAACGGATAAAGGGAAGTCCTTCTTCACCCAAAGAGTGATTAACACATGGAATTCACTGCCACAGGAGGTGGTGGTGGCTACAAGCATGGACGGCTTCAAAAGGGAATTAGATAAGCATATGGAGCAGAGGTCCATCAGTGGCTATTAGCCACAAGGTATAGATAGGGGCTCTGGGGCAAGTGGTGCTCTGTCTTCTTGGTGCTTGGGGGGGGTCAACAGTGGGAGGGCTTCTAGTGTCCTGGCCCCACTGGTGGACCTCCTGATGGCACTGGTATTTCTGGCCACTGTGTGACACAGAGTGTTGGATGGGATGGGCCTTTGGCCCAATCCAACATTGGCGTCTCTTATGTTCTTATGTTAAAACAAATTAGACATCAAGAAAGTGCTGATGGCAAAGCCTCCCCCTATCCCATTGAGGAGGAGGGACTTTTTCGACAATGTCCTTCCTTCGTGAACGCCACCAGTAACACTCCTAGAACACTACAGATGCAATACAGGCAAATAGATATGGGCCTTCCTCGGATCTGGGGTCCCCAACCTTTTTTTAGCTCGCAGGAACCTTTGGAATTTTGAGAAGGGATGGTCAGTGACATTTCTAAGATGGCTGCCGCAGGGAGGCGGAGCCAAAAATAATACCTCCCCCCTCGTTTTGCAACAGAATTGCAGAAGGGGGATGAAAAGAACGGAAGGAAAAGCTGGATGGGACAGGGAGAAAGAAACTGGGGACGAAAGAGAAACGAAGGGGGAGAAAGGGAGCCACACGCTGGCGAAGGAAAACACAGATGCTTACTAGTCCGCCTGATATTCCAGTTGCTGCAAGCAGGTAAACCCCTTTCATTTGAATGAGGATAGCTGATATGCCCTGCCCACTTTCTGAAAAGAACAATGCTAGAGAGGTCACTTTTGCAATTCTCAGTAGCCTAACATAAAAGATACCTTTACACATTTATCTGCTATTTTGACATATTTATTGCTTTACAACCAGTGTTCCCTCTTAGCTGAGCTAGTGTGAGCTGGCTCACAGTTTTTTAGCCTCTGGCTCACATGTTTTTGTCTTCGCTCAGGAAGGATGGCTCCAGAGCAAGATGGTAACTTGCTCACAATTCTAATGCCAGTAGCTCACAAAGTGGAATTTTTGCTCACAGGACTCCACAGCTTAGAGGGAGCATTGTTTACAACTGTGGATCTTAGCTCGTTGTTGAGTTTGCCTTTGCACATCATCATGTTAACATGTTAATTTGCTGTTTAGCCCGTCTATAAGTTTAAACCTTACCTGCCATTCCAACGTATTTGAAAAAGAGAAGAGATTGGATTTATACCCTGCCCTTCACTACCCAAAGGAGTCTCAGAGTGGCTTACAAACTCCTTTCCCTTCCCCTCCCCACAACAGACACCCTGGGAGGGAGGTGGGGCTGAGAGAGCTCTGACAGAAACTGCTCTTTTTCAAGGACAGCTCTTATCAGAACTATGGCTTGCCCAAGGTCATCCAGCAGGTGCAAGTGGAGGAGTGGGGAATAAAACCCGGTTCTCCCAGATTAGAGTGAGTCCGCACACTTAACCACTACACCAAACTGCATGCACACGAAAGGTCATACCTTGGTCTTAAAGGTGCCACTGGACTCTAAACTTGTTCTACAGTAGTATTATGTGAGCAACATTCAGTCACAGTGGTAACACCCTCTCTAAGTGAACAATACATCACACCTGCTCCTAGTGGTATCTTGCCGCTACTCTGCCCCAGCAACCAAGGCGAGTCCAGGAATATCAAACAGGTCAGTTGCCGCATTTTATAATTTTAATGAGATGCTTCCATTGGGAACTATGTCAGGGGTCCCCAACACAAGGCCCGTGGGCGCCATGGTGCCGACACCTTTCTTGGCGTTATTTTTAGAAAGTGGGCGTGGCCAAGTGGGGCTTTTGCCCAGGCAGGCTTCTGATGGGCCACTGCAAGATTCGACTGGCTGTACAGATTTTTTTAAAATGTTGGTAAAGATAAAGGTCTCCCTTGCTCGAAAGCCAGTGAAATCCGACTCTAGGGGTGCGGTGCTCATCTCCGTTTCCAAGCCAAAGAGCCAGCGCTGTCCGAAGACGTTTCCGTGGTCATCTGGCCGGCATGACTAAACACCAAGGCGCACGGAACGCTGTTACCTTCCCACCGAAGTGGTACCTATTTATCTACTTGTGATTTCTTGCTTTTGAACTGCTAGGTTGGCAGGAGCTGGGGCCAGAGACGGGAGCTCACTCTGTCATGCGGCACTCGGGTCTCGAACTGCTGAACTACCGACCTTTCGGTCTGCAGCTTTCAGAAGGCTGAGGCAACAACCCAATGGAAAAAGAGTCCAGCAGCACCTTAAAAATTAACAAAATTTGTGGCAGGGTATGAGTTTTTGTGAATCACTGCTCACTTCTTCAGATACAGCTGACTCACGCAAGCTCCTACCCTGCCACAAATCTTGTTCGTCGTTAAGGTGCCTCCAGACTTTAAGGTGCTCCTGGACAGTGTTCCCTCTAAGCTGAGTCAGTGTGAGCTAGCTCACAGTTCTTTTGGCCTCCGGCTCACACGTTTTTGTCTCAGGAAGGAGGGCTCCAGAGCAAACTAATTTATGCAGCGGCCAAACCGCTCGCTCGCAACTTTAATGCCGGTAGCTCACAGAATAGAATTTCTGCTCACAAGACTCCACAGCTTAGAGGGAGCCTTGCTCCTGGACTCTTTTCTACACGGCTACCGATCGTCACCAATCTGACACAGGGGAATTTCAGACAGAAGATATATTCCGGAAGAGGAACGGTTCCCAAACGGTTTCTGGTCTGTCATTTCAGACAGAACCGTTTGAGAACCGGTTCCCTTCTGGAATATATTTGTCATTTCACACACAAACGCTTCTGTCCCGTTTAGGAAACGGGGCTGAAGCGTTTTACCTGTCAACCGCTTCCAAGTAGTCCTCAATTTCCTCTCCCTGTTCCGATGCGCTTTTCCCCCGCCGTTTTTTGCCCGTGTGGGCAATCTCCGGCTTTTTTTTTTTAACGTTCGCTTTATAGCGCTATAACGAAATAGCAGTATATCAACGTCATTGGAATGCCTGGAGTGTTTTGTTATAGTGCTATAGCGCTATAAAGTGAACATTAAAAAAAAAAGCCGGAGATCACCCACGCGGGCAAAAAACGGCGGGGGGAAAGCGGTGCAGTCTGAAATGGCAAACTGCTTCAGATCCAGCTCTTTACTGGAAGGGGAAAGCCCTGTGTGAAATGGCAGCCCTGTACCGGTTCACTTCAAAACATTACCGGCTTGAAACCGGGTGAAACTGGGTAATATGAAATTCCCCAGTCTTGTTCCCTCCCACTTTGAAGCAAACCCACAGACATCCAGAGAAATGAAGACTTCTGGAGAATTCAGAGGCTGGCATGTTGTTTTGCGTCACTCTGGCCGGTCCTAATAAAAAGGGTTATGTGGCTTTCACGGTGGGCTAACGCAGCTGCCTGCAACCTCTTTCAGGGGTGGGGGTTCTCTCTCATGTTATGTAGCATCAAAATCATTCAAGTCAAGGACTAAGCTTTGAAAGTCATCGTTCAAAGGACCCGGGCAAGCCCCGATCTCGTCAGATCATGGAAGCTAAGCTGAGCCGACCCTGGCAAGTGTTTGGACGGGAGACCTCCAAGGAATACCAGGGCCGGGAGGCAGAGTCAGGCTATCGTGCCACTTTTCGCAACGTCCTCCGTGCCCCAGGAGGAGTCACCAGAGGTCGCCATGACTTCCAGGTACGGGCACACACATACATGCAGGCACACACACATACAAAAATTTTAAAAAGGTCATCGTTCAAAGGTGGTGGCAAAGACATAACGGAGATAACCACAGATACGCACACGCTGGTCTCGCAGTACCCTTTTGGGTTGTAAACACACTTTAATCGCCTCGGTAAGAAAAGACCCATCACAACATTCGGGCTTATTTTAAAATGCCCCCCCATCACATAGGGAAGCTTGTGGATTAAACTGTAGGTACATAATTTAAGCATCAATTCTCCGTGCAGGTGGTGGTGGTGGGGAAGCAAAGACAGGAAGCAGAAGCCGCCCCAGAGTGCAATAGCGGCCTCCACAGCGAAAATGCTTTCAGCCGTGGGAGCTGGGCATGGATGTTTGTTCCGACAATAAACTGTTCCAATTTATTTAGGACACACTGCTTAAAGAGGCTAATGAGGCAGGTAGGCCCTTAAGCACTTTTGGGGGGGGGGAATCCCCCCCTTCTGCTGAAATAGCAAAGAGAAAGGACACACCTACACAGAAACTTCCAGAAGGCAGACTACCAGTTCTGGTTCTCCTCGTACATACTGATCCACGCTGAAAGACAAAAGTTCTCCTCGTCTAAATAGTTCCGATCAGCCAAGCGAAGCTTTCCCGATATGTTGGGGGGGGGGGGGGC
>NW_015174362.1:110454-111409 GCF_001447785.1 Gekko japonicus
AACAGCTCTGACAGAACCGTGGCTTGCCCAAGGTCATCCAGCGGCTGTGAGTGGAGGAGTGGGGAACCAAACCCGGTTCTCCCAGATTAGAGTCTGCACAGTTAACCACTACACCAAACCTGAGAGGCCGTTTTGGGTGGTCCCACCTTCTGAAAACAGGCTGGTGGCAGCCCGGGGGGAGGGCCTTCTCGGTTGTGGCCCCAAAGCTCTGAAAGTCTGCCAAGGCAGACTCGTCTGGCGCCTTCTGCTGCTGTCTTCCACAAGCAGGCGATGTTTCACTTGGCATTCCCTCAATGATCCTTCTTTCCTCCCCCAAGTGTCTTATGTTTTGTATGTATTTTGTACTGTTTTATATGTATTTTAACTCAGTTTTTATAATCTCCTTTAGAAGCTGTTTTAATGGGGTATTCTTTGGGAGTGGGGCTGGTTTTAATGCCTTTACCATATAATTCTATCACGTATGTTTTAAATTGTTAGCTGCCTTGGTGGCGCTTGTAAGGGCAGAAAGGCGGGATGTACATTTTGTAAAATAAATCAATAGACAAGACTAGGCCCTATTCAATGTCGAGCAGCTTTAGAATCGTGGAGTTGGAAGGGACCTATAGGGTCATCTAGTCCAACCCCCTGCACAATGCAGGAAATTCACAAGTACCTCCCACACACACACACCCAGTGACCCCTGCTCCATGCCCAGAAAATGACAAAAAACCTCCAGGATCCCTGGTCAAACTGGCCTGGAGGAAAATTCCTTCCAGACCCCAAAGTGGCAATCGACATTTCTCTGGGGACGTAAGAAAGGGTCACAAGAACTAAGCACTGATGCAACCCCGCCAGCTCTCCCTCTCATGATCTGCCTCAGTTCACAGAATCAGCGTTGTTGTCAAGATGGCCAGCTAGCCTCTCTCTGAAAACCTCCAAAGAAGGAGAGCCCACCACCTCCCGAGGAAGCCTGTTC